>NC_036238.1:17600218-17603970 GCF_002742605.1 Olea europaea var. sylvestris
GATCTTCAAGAGCTTTAGCAACCCTTTGTTGGACCAATATGGCCCTCATTTTCTGCTTCCAAACTGAGTAATCCCCCTTTCCATCGAATTGAGACAATTCGACATTCGAACCCATTACATGTTCTGTAGTGGCTACTACTCGCGGACATAAGTGATTTTTAATATTTCAGATCACTTAAGTTGCAGAAAAAGTTTTGAAAAAAGTTTTGCAGATAAATTCAGATAAGCAGATGATAGAATGAAAAACACAGTTGTATAGCATGCACAAATTGAATAACATCAGGATTAATTTCAGATTTCTAATAGTTGGTACCAAACAATCAAATTACAGAAAATTGAAATATCCTAGTACGTGTTTCTATTCCAATTAAACAATTTATTCAATTCTTGAACAAATTCAAACCACAGTAATATTCACATATTCACATATGATTCAAGAACACATGTAAATAAAGTACTATGAACAAAATTGAAATAATCTCATCAAATACTGTGTATAACAGTATTAAATCCACTCCAGTAATTACTGCAGAGTCGAAATCCAAAACCCTAGCTCCAAGAGCTTCTGTTCTAATTTCTTATTGGACTGCACAGATCAATTAAACACATCAATATGACAAAAAATTAAACTATATTTACAGATTCCTTACCCACGCCTTACTAGGCTCTGATACCAGTTTTGTTGGGATTTTTCACCCAATATCCGATTTCTGCCATCAATTCTCACGCACAGCAGGAATAAAAATCACGCAGAAAATTAAAAAATACATGAATTGTTCACCCAATTCGGTCAAGCCTAATCTGGGGGGCTCAAAGGCAAAAGTTCCAAGCCCGTCACTATGCAAGAACCTCACAAGAAAGAGCAACAGTTTGTTTACAAGGTTCGGATCTCAACTCACACACAATCAAATCATCAATCCAACAAAAGGATCTCACAGCAAGTTATTATAAGCCACAGATATTTTGATTTTCTTTTTCTAACAAAAAGGAGAAAATTGTCACTAACCCATGCTGATTTTGTTAAGGGAAACAATTCCTATAATACAGCTAAGTAACTTCAAAGTAAATTTGACTTACTTTTAAATGTAACTAATTACATTGTCGTCTTATTCAATGAGAGAGTCTTCTCGAACATCTTGAGTCTAGACCAAGGGCAAGTTGCTCAAAAGTTTCGCAAATTCTTTTAGTTGAATGGTCCAATTTTTTTCTGGAATAGGCTGTACAAATTAGTAAATAATTACAATTAAAATATTTAAAAAATTTAGCACGAATTTGGAACAAAGTGTAAATGTTGGAGCATTAAACCCATATTTTAAAGTTCTTGATTGGCTATTTACACATGCCAATTACGAAATGTAGAATAATCCTGAGAAGCCAGGGTTAATCAGAGAGAGAGAGAGAGAGATTCTCTCTTTTGAATAATGTTATACTAGCTAGGCCATCAAAGAGTATATTTATCTATTAGAAAGGAAATTAGAGATCACACAAAAAAAAAAAAAAATCAAAATTTCACCACCGTTAGTCATATATTTTTATAATTGTGGAGCAATGAAAATCTCATGTGCAATTCAAGAATGAAGAAGGTCCTAAAGAATGTGAGTGGGATCTCAATCCAAAAGAAAAACTATGTGGAACTCCAAAATTGGAGATCAAATAATAATAATAATAATAATAATAATAATAATAATAATAATAATAATAAAATCTTTTGTATAGCTATAAGATATCAAGAGTAGTAAATTATGTAATACTATAAATAGTTAGAAGGGCCTTGTCGAGTAACTCATACAAGATATTGCTTTCCATATTGAATAAAAGTATAGTAGTATATTTTTAGTCGATTACCTAACGAAGATCAAACAAATTTTCTCCTCATTTTATTTGTTTGTTTAGTAAAGCTGTCTTGTGCTTAAAAAAAAAAAAAAAAAAAAAACTAAAAAAAAAAAAAAAAAAGACTGTCAATTTGATTAAACTTCATTTTTAACAATACAATTCATTTCAATCAATATTTCTTTACTGTTTAATTATATATTTCATGAGCCCCACCAACTGCAATGAACTTTATTTGTTAAAAATCTACATCAATTTCAGTTTGAAATTTCCTTCGTGTATTAGCTAAAAACATATTACATGGTCAATTAATTGCGTTGGAAGCCCATGAGAAAAATATTTGTTTCATTAAGCAAAGTAAATAAAGTAAAATTAATATAATTATAATATTATGGTTGCCCAAAGGAGACGAAGCTTTTTTCCTTCAGAAGTTTTGAGGGGAAAAAACCAAAAAACTTCCCTAAGAAATGTCAAAAGAGCACTACTTTTCATGCTTTTTGATGTGTTTTGCAAAAGAATCACTTTTTCTTCTTTGATTTGCAAAACCAAACATTTTTATCTCTAGAAAGCAATAAAGTTGAAGAATAAGGATTCGAGATTATATTATTAACTCAATAATTAAGGAAAAGTAAAACTAATATAATGAGAAAAACATGGATAAAGAATCTACCTTTAAACCTTAATAAAGAAGATGTTTTTTTACTTTAGAATGAGCAAAAGTTGATTATCTTCATGACTTTAATTAAACCTCTAAGCATAAGTAGGGAATTTGTCCCTTTGGGCTTTCAAAAAGATTAGGAGATAAATAATGTGCATTTTGTCAAGGAAGCCACGAGGGGGCTTTGATTAAAAATAAGGGTTGGGTTATGTACAATTATGATAATTCTCGTTCGAATGAAATATCACATTATTATGATCCACATATGTTCTTCACAATCTTGACCTCTTTTGTCCATCTTCTTTCAGTAAAAACTACTCCATGCTCCATCTAAACCTACATCATCTTCATTGGCGCCAACCTACGTTATTAGGTTTTTTCTTGCAAATAGAATTTTAAAATACAATAAAAAGTTACCATTTTGGGAAAAAAAAAAAGGAAAAAAAAGAAAGAGAGAACAAGAAAAAGAAAAAGAAAAGCTAATAAACGAGTGAGATAAACTATAAATGTTTGAGAATTTGTAAGTATCTGTCCAACAAGAAATCGTGGCTTAATTTATTGACATGTGAAGGCCTTTGGAATCTATTTTCCCTCAAAAGCAAGAAAATAAACAACCATGACTTGTTTATTTTGGTGGAAGTGAGTAAAGTGGACGGTCCTTTTGATATAAAGTTCTTCCCTTTTTCACATGAACTCGTGTAATATAAATAAAATGGCACTTTTGATCTATTAACTTTACGGAATGTTCGGCATTTGTTATTAAATTAGTTTGGACGGCAAAATAGGCGAAATTTTAACTTTTTCCATATGTCTAGAATTTTATATTTCAGTAGTCACTTGTGTATAACTGCATGAACAATTTGCAATAGTTTGACATGATATTTCGTAGCTAATTTGCTTAATCATCAAGAAGTAAAATAATACAGATAATGCATTTTATATTTTAATGCACGTTTTATGATTGAAATGTATGATTGGACATAATAATTATATAAAACGTACATAAATATCGAGTAACAATATGACTTCAACTTTTTAAATCGTGCTCTAAACTCTCTTAGAAAAATGTGCAGAAAATTGAAGGATAATACAAAAATTAAACATCTTTTACTATGAATGTCATTTATATATCTATAATCCTCTTTACTTTAAAAGAGAGGATCCAATATTTACTGTTCAACCTGAGGCAACGGTTTCACACTAAACTGGTTTTGTACTGTAGCTAAACTCATTATGAACTATTCATCACAAAAAAAAAAAAAAA
>NC_036238.1:17606670-17607913 GCF_002742605.1 Olea europaea var. sylvestris
ATGCATATGGATTCATGTCAATCAATGTCAGGTAATGTTTCTCTTATTTCATCAACGATCAAGTATACTTGATGAAAACTCAAACATGAAACTCTTGAAAAGTTCAAGAGATTCACACTAGAATTAGAGAAACAAAGAGGTAAAGATACCTTCACATTAAGATTCGATCAAGTGAGAGTATCTTAAAGATAAAATTTAGATTATCTACGAGAGAATGAGATTCTCGAGCAGTGGACTCCTTCATATGCACTGCAGCAAGGTGGTGTATCTAAAAGGAGGAATCGTTAATTATTACATATAATGCGATTAATAACAAGCCATGCAAATTTCTCAAAATTGTTTTGAGTTCACGCATTGATTGCAGTGTGCAACACACTAAACCATGTCCCATCTAAATTGGTTAACAGAACTCCATACGAGTTATGGAAAGACAATAGTCCCAATTTATCTTATTTGAAAGATTGGGGCCATGAAGCTTATTTGAAGCGCTTTAAATCGGATAAGTTTGAGACTAAATTCGATAAATATATATTTGTGAGATATTCAAAGAAGACAATTGAATATAATTCTATTATCATGAAGAAAGTCTTCGTCTCACGACATATCGTCTTCTTAGAGAAAATGTTTACTCTAGGAGAGGATAGTGGGAGTAAAATAGAATCTTGAAAGAGTTCAAAAGTCCACAGATATAGTTAACCAAGTAGATAAATCTGAGTTTGATCCCATATCTGATATGGGACATACTTTGGACCAGGAAGTAAAGACTCCTGAGAACATGACAGCTCTATGTGAATCTAGTAGGTTCATTCGACCTTCAAGAAGGTGCAATCATTAATCAGTGATCCAGGATAATGAACCTTCTGGTTGCAATAAAATAAAGTCAAGTGTTGACTTAAAGGAGACCGCAAGAGGCCATGAAACTCGAGATGAAACTCGACGCAAGTGAACAAGGTTTGGACCTTGGTCAAGCCTCCTAATGGAATAAAGCCCGTAAGCTTTTGTAAATAGTTTACAAAAGAAAAGGTCGATATGGATATGAATATCCATATATACATAGCAATGCTAGAAGTAAAGGTTAAATATTGAACTTGGTGAAATATTTCTCCTGTAGCCTTGCTTAAGTCCATTCGGGTTTTGTTTGCAACAGTTGCATATCGTGACTATAGGTTAAGAGAAGTCTCTTGGAGCTGAAATCTTAGATTTGATGAAAAGTCAAAGTGTTTGATTTTATCAAATTTGAAAA
>NC_036238.1:17609639-17652924 GCF_002742605.1 Olea europaea var. sylvestris
CAATTGATTAATTTAACAATCGTTGGATAAATTAATTAATTGGATTTGTTATTTATATTTTCGAATTAATTAATTGGATTAATTAATTCACGGACCGGGTTTAATTAATTGGATTAATTAATTATTGGGCCGGACCGGGCCGAGCCTATTTGGGTTTATATAAATACATAACTAGGGTTTGAGGTCCATTAAGGTTTTCATTATTCTTGCTGGCACAAGAGAAAACCCTAGAGGCTGCAATCATATTCTCTGTGTGGATCACCGTTGGAGGCTGGACAATTGGACAGCTGTGGTGGCGAATCAAAGTTGTGGAACGAAAAAAAAGCAAAAGGATTGCAGATCTGGAAAAGGTACAATCTTATCACAATTCCTAACCAAACACAATGAGATCTATTGGATGGGAATCGAAATAATTTTAAATTCCGCTGTGCATGTATAAGTAGATTCCCAACAATTACATGATCAATTAATTGCGTTGGAAGCCCATGAGAAAAATATTTGTTTCATTAAGCAAAGTAAATAAAGTAAAATTAATATAATTATAATATTATGGTTGCCCAAAGGAGACGAAGCTTTTTTCCTTCAGAAGTTTTGAGGGGAAAAAACCAAAAAACTTCCCTAAGAAATGTCAAAAGAGCACTACTTTTCATGCTTTTTGATGTGTTTTGCAAAAGAATCACTTTTTCTTCTTTGATTTGCAAAACCAAACATTTTTATCTCTAGAAAGCAATAAAGTTGAAGAATAAGGATTCGAGATTATATTATTAACTCAATAATTAAGGAAAAGTAAAACTAATATAATGAGAAAAACATGGATAAAGAATCTACCTTTAAACCTTAATAAAGAAGATGTTTTTTTACTTTAGAATAAGCAAAAGTAGATTATCTTCATGACTTTAATTAAACCTCTAAGCATAAGTAGGGAATTTGTCCCTTTGGGCTTTCAAAAAGATTAGGAGATAAATAATGTGCATTTTGTCAAGGAAGCCACGAGGGGGCTTTGATTAAAAATAAGGGTTGGGTTATGTACAATTATGATAATTCTCGTTCGAATGAAATATCACATTATTATGATCCACATATGTTCTTCACAATCTTGACCTCTTTTGTCCATCTTCTTTCAGTAAAAACTACTCCATGCTCCATCTAAACCTACATCATCTTCATTGGCGCCAACCTATGTTATTAGGTTTTTTCTTGCAAATAGAATTTTAAAATACAATAAAAAGTTACCATTTTGAAAAAAAAAAGGAAAAAAAAAAAAGAAAGAAAGAAAGAACAAGAAAAAGAAAAAGAAAAAGAAAAGCTAATAAACGAGTGAGATAAACTATAAATGTTGACAATTTGTAAGCATCTGTCCAACAAGAAATCGTGGCTTAATTTATTGACATGTGAACGCATTTGGAATCTATTTTCCCTCAAAAGCAAGAAAATAAACCACCATGACTTGTTTATTTTGGTGGAAGTGAGTAAAGTGGACGGTCCTTTTGATATAAAGTTCTTCCCTTTTTCACATGAACTCGTGTAATATAAATAAAATGGCACTTTTGATCTATTAACTTTACCTAATGTTCGGCATTTGTTATTAAATTAGTTTGGACGGCAAAATAGGTTAAATTTTAACTTTTTCCATATGTCTAGAATTTTATATTTCAGTAGTCACTTGTGTATAACTGCATGAACAATTTGCAATAGTATGACATGATATTTCGTAGCTAATTTGCTTAATCATCAAGAAGTAAAATAATACAGATAATGCATTTTATATTTTAATGCACGTTTTATGATTGAAATGTATGATTGGACATAATAATTATATAAAACGTACATAAATATCGAGTAACAATATGACTTCAACTTTTTAAATCGTGCTCTAAACTCTCTTAGAAAAATGTGCAGAAAATTGAAGGATAATACAAAAATTAAACATCTTTTACTATGAATGTCATTTATATATCTATAATCCTCTTTACTTTAAAAGAGAGGATCCAATATTTACTGTTCAACCTGAGGCAACGGTTTCACACTAAACTGGTTTTGTACTGTAGCTAAACTCATTATGAACTATTCATCACAAAAAAAAAAAAAAATTCTTGGAAATAATAATGAAATATGGCAGCATTATTGCTATCTTTGTTGATTTTATAGAATTATTTGCTGACGGTTACTGTAGGTTCACTTAAAAAATATCCTTTCACTTCGTTAGAATGTTGTAGCTTCCAAAAATGAAATTAATGAGACCACTTTATTGCCTCCATTGTTGACTTACACGAGTGAGTTACTATAGCTGTCTCTTTCAAAGAAAATCTTCTCGTTCTTTGTTGATTTTATAGAATCATTTGCTGACGGTTACTGTAGGTTCACTTAAAAAATATCCTTTCACTTCGTTAGAATGTTGTAGCTTCCAAAAATGATATTAATGAGACCACTTTATTGCCTCCATTGGTGACTTACACAAGTGAGTTACTCTAGCTGTCCCTTTCAAAGAAAATCTTCTCGTTTATCATGAAAGAGTGAGACAAAAATTATGGCAGGGAATTGTAAGAGTTTTTTATCATGCCAGTTACTATTCGTTCACGAAGCATTTCATTATTGCTCATTTGACCCTTACATGCATACCAATGAGTCATTCACTCCTGATCGGGTACAACATTTTTTTTCCTTGGGTAATTGATCTTGTGTTTTATACCACATAATATTTTTATTATAAAAATTGTCGTGAAAAAATAATAAACATTAATAAATAACTGATTTTTTTTAAAGAAGAAAGAGAAGTTATACGCATTTTTTAAAACACACGTTTGATGTACGTTTAACTATTTTTTATATTCATTTAGATCATTCAATGCGTCATGACATAGTTCTCGAAATGAGTTTCGAGAGAATATAGAAGATTTATGCATTCGACTACCGTACAATCGTCGATGAATTTATAAAGTTAGCATGTCATCGAAATTCGTAATTTTTTAAATGATGTCTCTTTTGACATTAATATTTTTTTGAAGTTTATTAGGAAATTTTTTAAATGACATCAAAAATTATTGTGGCAAACAAATAATAAACATTAATAAAATAATTGATTTTTTTAAGGAAAAAGATGAGTTATACGCATTTTTTAACACATATATTTGATGTACGTTTAACTATTTTCTATTTTCGATATTCATTTAGATCATTTGATTTGTTTATGATATAGTTCTCGAAATGAGTTTCGAGAGAATATAGAAAATTTATGGCAGATTTTTATATTAAAAAAAAAACTAAATAAATCACTTAGTGAAAAAAAATTTGACAAAAAAAAAAACAATAGAGCAACTCCGCGCATCACGGAGCAAATTCAGTGATGCGCGGAGTCGCTCTATTGTGTGTGTGTGCGTGTTTTTTTTTTTTTCTTTTTTAAGATGATGTTTAGTGTCAATTTTTTTTTTTTCATTAGGTGATTTATTTAGTTTTTTTTTTATATATATATAAAAATCTATCATAAATCTTTATAAATATTCTATATTTTCTCAAAGTTTATTTTGAAAACTATATAATAGATATATCGAATGATCTAAATGAATATCGAAGATAGTTAAACGTACATCAAGCTGCGTGTTAAAAAATGCGTATGACTTGTTCTTTTTTCTTTAAAAAAATAAATTATTTTATTAATATTTATTATTTTTTCATGACAATTTTATCAATATAATTTCCTTTTTTCCTTGATGATCGATATATTTTTTATACAAATCTATTTTATCCTTATATAATGTGACATGGAGTATATTGTTTATTTGCTAAAAATAGTTGCGATAAAACAAAGTAAAACTTAACACAATGTTGAAAAAAAATTAATACTCAGTCAAAAAGATGTCGATTAATTTATTTGACGATATTGAATATTTTAAATATATAAATTTTGGAGGATTAAATTCAAATATATCAAAATTGGGTGATTAAATAAAAATCTCAATCCCATTTAAGTGACAAAATATTATACTGTGGCTCAGTTTGTGTTTGGCTCCATTAAATTTTTTTCTCATTTTTTTCTCTTTTATTTTCAATCGCAGAATCTTCCATAAAATAATATTATACGTAAATAAAAATTCATTAAATCGATTGGATATTGAACAATAAAAAAAAAAGAATCAACTAATTGCACGATTTAATTATATTGAATATACTTATCATCAAATAAGTCCTTTATATGTAAAATAACCACTCAAACTAAAATAATGTTTGATTTATGAGCTCCAATAATTTTGAGTTTTAATCCATGCGTCAAAAGGAACATTTATCATATCCCCAAAAAATACATTTTAATTATACCAACACAAAATTGAGGCCAACTAATTTTTCATCTTAATATTTTAACATCTGAAAATTTTTTATATATAAAATAAATTCGATCGTTTTTAGAAAAAAAATTTCTTATTGTTACTTTTTCCTTTCGATCAATTAATTTTTTAAATAATCTAATAAAATTTTTGACGTCGTTTAGAAAATTTCCTAATAAACTTTTAATTTTTTTAATGTCAAAAGTGTGTTATATATGAAGATGACATTTCTATTTGTCATTTTAAACAATTAATCAAATTTGTAGATTTATTGAGAGAACTGAATAGATATTTTGACACGTTAATAACTTAATATTACCTAAAAAATGACATAGTTTGTGCATTGCACGGGCGGTAAACTAGTAATATATTAAAAGAAAGGATTGAGAAGAAACTTTTGAACCAATTTTACCCTTATATATTTTGTTATATGTCCAATATATCCTCATGTGATTTTTAAAAAATATAAAAAAATGAAAAATAAAATTGAAAGGTTGCATTATGTTCACCTTGGCACTAAAATATTGAATACCAATTTCACCGTTATATATTTAGATATATGTCCAATATATCCTTCTTTAATTTTAGTTTTGTTAATAATTAATTAATAATAATAACTCAATTTATAAAAAAATGAAATTAAAAAATCCCTTTTCTTTTCCATTTGTCAATAATTCCCTAAATAAATCGGTTTAATATTACATTAATTTTATTAACAACTTTTATTCAATTTATTCAACATGAAATTGGAGAACAGGTGTTATTTATGGAGCTCAAAGGATGGCATTAAATTCCCCCTTCAAGATTAAAAAATAATAATAATAATTCATTTAATTTATTCAACATGTTCAGTTGTCACAATGTTAAAACCAATTTTAACGTTTATAGTGCATATTTTTTCATTCAAGTAAGTGCATATATAAGTATAAAATTTTATGGTTTACATTCACGTATTGTTTCACAAAAGGAAAAAAATTTCCAAACAAACTGAAAGGTTGCATTAGTATGTTCACCTTGGCACTAAAATTTATGTTTAACATTCACATCATCAGTGCATAATGTTAACATTAATTCATGCATTAAGTTTTCTTTTATTTTTCTTAACATCCATTAGTTATTATTCTAAAAATAGTCAATTCAAATTCGTTTTCTTACTAAAAACGCAAATTAATTCAATAAATAAATAAATAAATAAATTAGAAAAAAATTGAAACTTTGCATTAATCTGTTCACCTAGGCTTTAAATTTTATATCCACTTCTAATATTAAATTAAATATAGTTCTCGTCTTTCAGTTAGTTCATCTTCAAATGAAATATAATTTATGCATAATTCATGATACTTTATAATACAAAATTAAGTCGGGAGGGAAATTACATGCACTACATGATGAACTTAATTTCAAATTTTCAATGCAGAAAAATTCATGTGACCAGATTCAATTTTAACAAGAATTAAGTCTACTTCAATTAGATTGAAAAAAAAATTAAAAATATAACTTAAATTTCTTCCTCGGGTGAATTAGTAATTTAAAAAAAAAAAAAAATAGTATCCATATTCCCTTATTTAAATGGTTGACTCATTCGGTTGTTTCACACATATCTCAACAACTAAATAATATATTTAATGTAGAAAAATTAGTGCATACAAAATGTTACTATATAATTTGATAAAATTTCAATTTTTGTTATATTTACCATTATTTAGAAGTTATTTTAATTGGCAGCTACTACGAATACTCATAATACCTAAGTTTAGATAGAAAAGGAATATCAAATGATAAGGTAATTATGTTCCCACTAAAATTCTTATTAACTACACAAATTATAACTGCAACAAATATTTATAATCTTTGCTCATTTTTACACTTAAGTCCTCAATTATTTTTCACTATATTCTAATTATTATATGAAACTAAATAAAATAGTATAATATGCTCTTGTTTGAGCCCCATTCTTGCCAAAAAAAAAATGTATTTTTGAACAATATGTTGATGAAAAATGTGTGGTTAAAAAATAAAGAAAACTTTTAGATTTGCACATAATATTATTTTAATGAAGAAATATATGGTTGAAATGAGATCAAATCACCATTGAAAAATTTATTTTGACGAAAATAATGGGGCTCAAACAAGGGCTATATTTTGAAATTTTAAACCATCCACACCTAACATTAACAGATTAAAATTTTCAATATACAATGAGAACGTACGATGAGAGAAGATGGAGAGAATTTGTAAAGGCTACGTTTTTGAATTCTTGCGAATGGAGAGCATGTGAAAAGGATAGGGAGATGGCTATTTTTATAATTAATGTCAATAAAAGAGAAGGGAGATCCATGGCTATTTTGTGTTAGTACATACACTATGTAGTGTAATTAAGACCATTATAGCTATAAAAACTAACTTTCTCATTCTATTCCATGCCCAAAATCTTTAAGTAAAAATCTGCGTGGAAAGGAAATAATTGTTGTCAAAGAAAGTAATTTGTTGTGGGCTAAAAATTTTCAAAACTCAAAAATAGCCTAGATAATACTTATGTTTGTGAATTTATTCATGTTGGACATTGGAAATTCGGAGAAAATATATGTGAGACGAATTCTCCAAATATGTGTGTGCGTTGCTTTGGTTTTTGACTGACTTTTTGGCCATGCTAAAAAGATGATATAGTTCTTTTTTCTTTCTATTTTGTTTACCAATTCTTTTAGTAGTGTCCATCTAAATGATGAACATAAGCTACTTATAAGTTGATGAGTGTTGTGATTTTTTTCCCAAATAGATAAGCTTGATTGTTGGAGAAAAACGAATAATTTATGTGTAAATTATCGATTAACATAATCAATTAAAATAACATAAGCATCATATTTCAACGGTCTTGGTAAAAGCAAAAAAGAAAAAGAAAAAAAAATGTGGAATTAAAACAATAACAAGCAATAAGTCGCAAATTATTGTCTCTAGACAATTACTAAGTTTAATGTCAAATTAAACAATCACATAATATGATCAAAAGCAATATAGGTAAAGAACACCAAATTTGGTAAAAAAAAAAAAAAAACGCCTTGAAAAACTCTTCACAAGGTAAAAAATCTCCAAACAAATTTTGCCAAAAAGATCCACTAGAAAAGATAATTGACAGTTGGTCAACACAATTAAACCTTAATAGACTCTGACCACCTAACTTGTAAATCATTGAAGAACCTCTTCAATTGTACAACCTACACTTTTTAGAACTTTGGACTTCTTTTCCTTCCGTGTGGATCACCAAAAACAAACTTCGTTCTGTAACAATTGGAACTCTAAGTTGTCTCTTTCCAACTTTAGAACTTTAAAAGTTTATTCGTGAAGGTAAGAACTTTTGGTGTTTAATCTATAGATCTTTTGTGTTTTGATCTATGGTTGGAGCAAGTGAATAATGAAATCAAGGTTTGATCTTTATAGGATGTTCTCCTAATTGAAATTAAGGCTCAACCAATAATACAAGATATTTGATGAATTGGAATACGAGGCTTTGATCTGGTAGTTGAATCAAGAGATCTTTGGATATGTAATTGATCTTCAATATTATGATCTATAGTATGAAATAATGATTCAACACATTTTGGGACGAACCTATGCTTGGGTATATACAATAAATAGTGTTTGAGGTTGAATAGAACTCCAAAATCTGTTGAAAATAATGAACTAGGTTTGCCGGATAAATACGTCGCTCAAGCACTAATTCCATGTTTTGTGAGCGGTAAACGCCATGCTCAAGTGCCAGGGTTGCGCCTAGTGAGCGGTGACCTTGTTGAAAAAATGCTCGAGCACATCATGTGCAGTCAGCGAGCGGTTTTGTGGCTAATTTTTCTCCTTGGTCCATCTTTGACTTCTTTAACTCCATCGCATACACTACAACCTTGCCTTGACTTTGTTGACTTCAATCACAATTCAATAACTTTGATTTTAGACATGAGAATAGCCAATTATGATTTGTACCTAACGGTATGATATTTCTTTAGATGAGGCTACATGGCAGGTCCTCACTAAATGTCCCTTTTGATAATAGTTGTAGCATTTTCCCTTTGGCTTCTTCTTAGAGTCCATAAATTCTTTTCCTTTTTTATCACTTCCTTTTCCAGTGGCTATTGGTCACGAGGCACAACTGAACAAAATAATGACATTGCATAGGCTCTTTTGGAAATGCTCTTCCATGTGTTTGGGGATCAACCATAAGCTATGTCAGACTTGAAATTTCGACGCTCTCATAGTACTCGACCAGAAAATGCATATACTCCTCCAATAGAGATTTAACTCTGAGATCCAATCCTAGATCCCAAGTGCTTGGCAATATTAAAGTTATCAATCATGCCCAGAACATGATCCTTGATCATCATGTCATGCGACATACGAGCTGTTTGCTAAGCCTGAATAATGTTACTCTTTACTCTTCTACTGAAATGCCTAAAATTCCATTCAAGGATGTAGGAAGAATTCTATGCTTCTTCTATAGTTCAATGATCATAAAATATAACCACTTACTACATAGTGTAGTACGTAGTCATCCACCCACAACTCCTACTCTACTTTCTCTGACATATCAAAGCCCTCATTTGGTACTGAAGGGTTAGGCCATTCTATCACCATGTTCTGGTTTTTCAGCTTTCACAACACACATAAGGTTTTGTTTCTAATCCGCATAGTTTTTCGCACTGAGTGGTATAACAATCATTACATTCATAATGGATTCCATAGACATTAAATTGTAAAGAGAATTATTCATTGCAGGAGTTTATTCCACAACTACTAGTACATAATGATAACTTAAGCCCTTACAAATCTATCGGAATTCTCTTTGGGAAAACAATCATAAAAGGTGACAAACAGGGACAGATTCAGGCATGGGCTGGCTCAGACTACAGCCCGTGCTCGCCCAAGCCTAGATCCAAATAGTCCATTTTTTATTTTTATTTTTTGGTTGAGCCCATTTCATTTCAGTTGCCAGCCCATGTCCAGTTGCCAAAAAAAGAATGAGGCCTAAGTCTTGACCCAACTCCATATTTTTGGCCCGAACAAAATTTTAATTTCAATACCGTTACCATATAAACAAAACCCATTACCCAAACATAAATGATAAAACCACTTCCATTAACCCAATGGCTTCCTCAATCCTCCCTAAACCCACGCTCCATTCTTCTTCCGCTTCGGCATGTTAGTCTGTCTTAATCCATAGATGATAGAAACCATTTAGCCAACGGTTCATAGCCAGTGCCCAGCAGTATGTATTTTCGATTTTGCCATTTTTAAGTTTAATTTCTTACATTTTGTAACTTGGACCATTTTTATATATATTTTTAGTACTTAATATCATATCATATGGATTATTGAGATTTGAGAGTGGGTTGTGTTTAAGAAATAGAATGAAAATTTTCGTGGAGTTTGTATAGATGATTTTTATGTTAAATTTGTGTATAAAATAATACATTAATACCTATGACCTAACCCTAACCTATGTTGGCTTACTGGAACTACCTTTTTTTTTTTTTTTTTTTTTTTTTGTGCCATTGTAAGAACTAAGAAGAGATGAATGTCCACTGGCCAATGTTTTTAATTGAAGGATAATTAGCACAAAACGTTCCTACCTTTCATAGTAATTGTGCAAAACGTCCATACCTTTTATTTTTTTGGCATTTTTTTCCCTATTTCCACCTTTCATTGTGCAAAATGTCATTTTCACCCATTTTTCCAATAAAATTACAATTTTACCCCCGGTTCAAATAAAACAAAGATAAAATAAAATAAAAAATAAATAACTAATTGCAATCACAATCCTAAATTTTTCAAAACATCACAGCGTAGTCCTAAATTCTCTTCCACCACCACTTTTACAACCCTACCACATTCTGGCCACCACGCCCGTCGGACTCCACCACCACCAACCTCACCTCACTTTTCCCTACATTGAACCCACCTGAATTCGTCAAAAAAATCAAGCCAAAACATTCCAGTGAACGCAGCGACTGTGCAACTCTGATTTTGACAAAATCAAGCCAAAATCTCCAATTCAGACGACACCCATGCCATGCCCAACATTCCAGTGAATTATACGCATCAAGGTGTTCCTTTCTATGGTCACCAATCATCCATAAACACATGGAATCAAAACCAGTAGGCTCATCTTCAAACATAGCGACTATACAACTTTCAGACGAATTTTTCAACGATGGTGGTGGGATCCATGATCGCGGACCACCACTACAAGCACCTACTCTTCATGGCGCATCCAATGAACATATGGGTCATCCCTAATTTGGCCTAGAAATGGCAGTTTACTCAGGGGAAAAGCACTCGCGTTTCAACCAATCTGATTCCCTTTTGATTGATGTTCTTTCACATCTACAATCAATCAATTGCTCCAACCAACATACAATTCAAGGTGAAACGATCATGGTTACTGAATCAATTGCTGCAATTCACCAAATAGATGAAGTAATTTCGAATTTAGCCTCAAGAACAACTTGCGCGCGAAGGAGGTTTTCTTCCATCAGTTCATGGCTCAAATATGATTCAATACACAAATCAACAGGGGGGAAATGAAATTCAAGGTTAAAAAGCATTGGGTAATCTCTCAATTGCATAAATTACAGCAATTGTTTGTCTAATTTTGGAATCAAATGATGTTCTTCATAAACCCATGACTGTTGGTCCAATTCCTTTAACTTCTGGGCGTAATTCCTACAAATCGATACCACCATTACAGCCCTGGTGGTGGTGGAGTCCGCTGGGCATGGTGGTCGAAAGATGGTAAGGTTGTGAAAGTGGTGGTGGAGGAGAATCTAGGACTAAGCCTTGATGTTTTGAAAAATTTAGGACTATGATTGCAATTAGTTATTTATTTTTTGTTTTATTTGAATCGGGGGTAAAATCACAATTTTATTGGGAAAATGAGTGAAAATGACCTTTTGCGCAATGAAAGGTGGAAATAGGAGCAAAAATGTCAAAAATGAAAGGTATGGACGTTTTGCACAATTACCTTGAAAGGTAGGGGCGTTTTGTGCCAATTACCCTTAATTGAATGTCCATGACAAGTTTAAATGTTATGTGATTGATAGATTATTTTGCTGTTGATTTAATGTTTTAACCATTTTGAGGTTTTGCCATGTCCAATTGTACAATACACCACATTTGAGAATTTACAGGACAAATTAAGGATATGCAAGTCACTTAAAAAATAGAGAGAAAAAGTTGAGAGAAATGTGGAAAGACTCAAGACTGTTGCTCCATTAGTGACTGGTCGAATTCTCTCATTTTTTTCAGATTATTGAGTATATATTTTGTGTCACGGCTTTATAATTCTATATGCAATTGAAGTGTATGACAGGTTATGACTAAACTAATAAAGTTGGGTCAATTTTTAAATAAATTAGATGATCACCTAAAGATCCCATTTATGTAAGGTCCTCCAACGTTAGAAAAATTGTTTTCAAATAGTTTATACCATTGGAATTTTTTAGACTAATTTTCCCTTGTCTAATAATTAAACACACTCATCTTCGAGAGCTAAATTTATAGACATAAATTTTGTTGCAAAACTAAGTCATAAAAATAAAAATATGATAAATGATAAAGTCCCCAAGAGCTTGGAGTTCAATCAAGGTTGGTTTCTTGATGAAATTGAAATTTGAGGTTTTTAATTTAGGGATCAATTTGAAACTCTAGTTTAGAGGGAGTAGATTTTGAGGTTTTGCCAAGTACATAATATTTTTGTTGATCCATGGAGTCGTGGACATTCAATTTCAATACTTGAATAGATATTTTCTATTACGTGGGAGATAAATGCAATAATTTTTATCATTTTATGCACTTCCGTTTGATGACCATATTTTTCTTAAGTTACAATATGAATTAAAAGAGTGGACTAAAAGTTCATTCTAAATTCTAATGCAAAATTCTTTTACTGTCATTTGTCAACAGGCTTAATTGTCAAGTGTCAACGGGCTTAATTCCACACACACGTAGGAAAAGTAAAAACTTCAATACATCCTTGTAAGTAAATGTCTCCATCTCGCTTGTTATTACCTTGCCGGCAAAATATTGAATTAAATGTTGTTGCCTATTTGTCTTTGTTGCCTTATCGGCTTAATGATTGTTGTTATTGCCTTATTTGCCTAATGAATTATTTTTGTTGTCTTGTTGGTTTCATGAATTATATTTTGATTTTCGTTAGAGCAATATCATTGATTGATTTTTATTTTTTACTTTTTTTTCGCGATTTTAAGAAATTGAAAATGAAAGCTTAACCATTTCTCAAGAAGAATAAGAACTTGTTTTTCTTCTTCCAAAGGGTAGATCGACCTACTTTAATTCATATATGAATTTACTATATTAACTTTTAAATTTTAGCTCGTGCACCAAAAATTCTTAAATCCATCCTTGGTGACAAAGATGGGATTTCCTCCACTGATTTTAGTCAGACAAGTCATATCTTCAGCCAGTCAGTATGACCTCTTTGGTTATCAACGTAAAGAGAGTCTAAGGACGTCAATTCTTGTGTCTAACCTCTGTCAAGATCTCCTAACATTGAAATCCAAATATTATTATCTTTTAGAGTGATCAAGTGCTTGGATATCTAATTTGGAAAAATACTCCAATTGGGATCCAATTTCATTAATCGACGCTCTTATACTTCTCTTTAGGAAGCTCTTTGCATTACCAATACGAGATAAGCGTACCATTTACACATTGGATCGACAAAGGAAAACATAGGCATAAAGAGATGACCAACTCCTACTCAATATTGTAGCTTTACATATTTATTTTAATAATTACCCAATTAATATGGATACTCATCTAAATAAAATACAATACAAAATTAAGTCCATGTTTGGTAGGAATTAAAATCCATAATTTAATTTAAGTCAAATACGAAATTATTCAATCACACATTTTATCAATTTCTATTAAAACCTACTAAAAATATGATTCTAATCCCCAACCAAACAAGGGTCAAATTTAATTTATGAGCACCAAACCCACATGAATACATGAGGCATGGACGAGTCGCTGTCACCTTAATTCTACATGGCATTTAAATGAGACTTGAAACTTGATGACAAATAAATCTTGAATAATTATCAATTTATGGAAAATCTATTAAAGATGCAATTAATTAAAATGTCCCAACATCTACAAGAGACTCTATTTGTAAAGATTATCTTATGCATAATAAATAGCAGCATTAAATTTAGAGAGCAAATTTTTATGCACTCTGACAATGCTCTTTATTTTTATGCACTCTGACAATGCAATTAATTAAAATGTCCCAACATCTACAAGAGACTCTATTTGTAAAGATTATCTTATGCATTATAAATAGCAGCATTAAATTTAGAGAGCAAATTTTTATGCACTCTGACAATGCTCTTTATTTTATTTTTTAATGAACATTTATTGATTTCTTATTTATAAAGGGCATCTCTTATTTAACATAATTTTTTTTATTATGTTAATGCCAATCAATTTAGATGTAATTTGAATAATTTAAATTGTAGAACATTGAAATTTGTAATTTATTAAATCCAATAATTGTTAATTAAAAATAGAGAGCTTTTGTAGCTTATTTTTAAGCATTGGTTCTTTCAAATAGAGATTACTTTGTATTTAGAGACTCTCTTGAAGAGTCAAACCCATTCTTTATTTTTAAAAGTTAAATTATAGAATCTTTTGAAACTTATTTTTAATTATTGGCTCTTTAATATAGAAAGCATATTATTATATTTAAAAAGTCTCTTGAAGGTGACCTAATCTAACACAATCCTTTAATAGATTATTCTTCCTGGATACAATATTAATTAAAATATGTGGAAATTACACCCACATAGGTTTTTTAACTTTTCAATTCAAAAATCTTGTCTAAAAGTCTTTATTCAAAATTCTAGTCATAATTCAAATTTTTAGAATTGAATAAATAATATTATAAAATTAAATTAATCTACCTATTCACCCCACTCCACCTCACCAAATTTCACTTCAAACCTTGATTATTCACCCCCCCTCCCCTCTCTCTCTCTTTCTGTCTCTCTCTCTCTCCCCCCCCCCCCCCCTTTTTCTATTTTCTTCCTCTCGAACAATGTCATTGAAAGATGAGAAGAGAGTGTCAAAATACATCCACAAGTGGCACTGTGACTTCGGTGCAGATGACGTTGCTGTAGCGACGCTGTGCTTGCTGTCTTTACGCACAATAGTCGCTAATGTGCAAACAATGATGCGTGCAGCGTCATCATTAGCTACTATGATGAAGACTCGTGCAATGATCGCCGTAGTTTTTTTTTTTTTTTTTTTATCTGGTTTGTGCAGTGATTTTGTTATTGTGTTTGCAATTGGTGGTGGTTGTGATGGTGGGGTGGTGGTGATGTAGCGACGATGATGTGGTGGTGGAGGTGGGAATGACTCTAGCAATGGCTCATGCTACTTCGGTGGTTCTTGGAGTGGATTTTGTTGGTGGTGTTTGTAGTTGATGGTGATGTTGGCAATGGTGGTGGGAGGTTGGGTGGAAAGATTGTTTGTGATCAATTATTTGGTTGATTCTGATAATTAAATTAATTAATATATGATCGATGAAATAGATAATTTGAGACCAATAAATAATATGTGACCTAAATATTTGGAAAATGTGATTAAATTTGTAATTGTAACTCAAAATTTGTCAAATTGTGATCAATTAATTTAATAATTTATTATCGAAAAATAACTTGTGATCTATCAAATTTGTGATTTTAACCATAATACATGAACTATTAATTTGATAAATTGCACCTATAAATTTTTTGATTTGTGACTGAAAAATAAAACTAACCAATTAATTTAATATATGTGACTAAGTAATAAATTATTACTTATAAAATTTAATTTGTAACTACAATGTATGTAATTATGATTAGCACGTAACTGTGACAATAAATTATATTGTGACATTAATATATATTTAATTAACAGAATTATTTAATTAATAAATCTTAATTAAGACCTAATTTTTGAAACTTTAAAATAATTTTCTTGAAATTGTATATTATAATGAATAATGCTGTTTGGCTAGAACGATAGACAGAAAATCGGGTGATAGGGTGGAGTGACAACAATTGATTAGGTGTTTTTTCCCTCAAATTGTTCAATCATGTGTTGATATGCGTCCTAGTATTTTAAATTTGTCATTGAATCTATCATTGTAGCAAGACTGTATTATGATTACCTTAAATATGAAATTTTCCCATAACACATTCAATTGACCAATTGAACTTACAAGCAAACAAAAATCATCCCCAATCCATCCAAGTGATTTTTGAAGTCCAAAATTAAGTCCGAGTTAAAAGATTTCAGCCTGCCAAGTCAAGCTGTCTTTCCATTTAGTCAAGACCGAAGAGCCCACTAGTCAAGCATCAAGAATGAGCCCGACTAGCACCCATACTACAATAGGGAAGAATACATATATCCGGTGTATTGTATACACCAGTTCACATTTGAGGTTTTTAAAAAAAAAATTCATAACTCAGGTATTATATATATATATATATATATATTTCTGTTACAGCAGTTTGGAAAATCAAGCTCAGTTACCATTTATAACAGGATTCTTTCCACTACAACAATCGAGATCTCAATCAAAAGAGCCCAAATTTCAGAATTTCACGTCACAACCCTATTTTGGCCGCCGGAGAAGGAGAAAAGAGAAGGTAACGGACGATGAATTTGAACTTAATATTTTCAATTTTGTATTTGGATTGATGAAAATTAATTGTTCGTGTCACAGATTTGGGACTCAATTTCGTGAAATTAACACAATCGCAGAGAAGAAGACAATCTAGGTAATTCTTCGACAATATTGTGGATAGCTACTATGTTTGTAGTCACGATCCATCGAATAGGATCTGCGTGCAGTCACATAATCGCCCATCGGATCTATTCTGGGTGCATATTTTGTTTGATGCAAAAACATTGTTCCATATCAGTGTTGTGAACGAATCTAAACTACCTTAAACCATCTTTGGGATTTATTTCGATGATCTGTGACCGGTTCGATAATCTGAACAGATTGTAACCACACCAATCAGAGGATGTATGCAGCCTATGTTACCAGTTTTATGTGATTTGTACTGTAATAGGTAGATGTAGAGGCTTCGTTTTCGAGCATGAAATGTAAACTATGTGAAAAAATGTGGCATGCAATTTATTCCATTATGCACACTTACAACAAATGTGACAAATGTAATGGAAGCATGTGTCTATTGCACCACGCATCCTGACATTGATTCCTGTCATATGTGACTTTTTCATAAATGTGACCGAAATGTAACTACGTGAAACAGTGGTTGCCATCCACGTATGTGACCTCCGTTTCACCTACAGTAAGATAATGTATTTTCGTTTGGATACATAGTAATGCGACTGCTCGCCAATTTAGTTAGCAATGCCACATATGAACAGAAGTTCACATATCCTATGAATATCGGGTCAAATATCTAGCGTACCTTCTCATATATCTGGCAGGAATGTAACCACATGAAACAGTGGTTGCCATCCAACATATGTGACCTCCATTTTATTGCATCTTTAGTCTCATATATTACTTGTTCACAAACGTGACCTCCATGTCATTACAGTCATTCATGTTTGAACTGTATGCATTGTATTACAATAAATCAGCTACATGAAATTCAATTTTTGTAGGAATGGTGTACGTGCACGTATGTTTGCTATATCGATCTCAGTCAGCGTTGGCATTGGTAGACCGTGGTTGCGGATACGTAAACCTTGTTGACACAATCATGTCAGAGTTCAGCTTGGATCCTACGAAGGTGGCAGTGTCACTGAAGTATGTCCTGAATGACAATTTGCCTCCTAAAACGGATCTATTTAAGATTCGAAAGATTGGTAGTCATACATGTGCATCAAATGTAGTGTTGGGGTCACATAGACAAGTCACAACTGCAGTTGTTTCATCTAGAATCAAGTATAAGTACACATCGTCCAGCACCATATACACACCAAAGGATATATGCAGTGAAATGTTGCATACTTTTGGAGTTTATTTGAACTACACGAAAGCTTGGAGATGCCGTGAACAAACCTTGAAGATGATTAGGGGTGATCCAACCGAATCATTCAGTAGGATACCAAGTTTCTTCTACATGCTCCAACAAAAGAATCCAGGTACGGTCACATATCTAGAGATTGATAGTCACAACAGGTTCAAGTATTGTTTTATGGCACTCGGTGCTTCAATACGTGGGTGGCCACATTGTAGGCCTGTAATTGTAGACGGTACATACTTAACTGGTCATTATGGGGGCACACTCTTCATAGCATGTATACAGGATGCAAACAATAGCATATTTGTTCTTGCTTTTGGTGTTGGGGATAATGAGAACGATAAATCTTAGAGATGGTTTTTGGAAAAACTAAAAGAGGCTTATGGATATAGAGAAGGACTATGTTTTGTATCAGACCGTCATGGCAGTATAAAGAAAGCAATAGAACACGTGTATCCAGGAGCCTGTCATGGTATTTGCTCGTATCATTTGTTACAGAACCTGAAACATTATTATGGAAAATCAGGAGAAAATATTACACAAGCTTTCAACTCGGCTGTCTGCGCTTACACATTGGAGGAATTTGAATACAACATGCATCGACTACACACAATGAATGACAATATTACTGGATACCTGGTAATGTATTGCTTTCCAAAAATAGATATCACGCACACTAAATTGGTCACATATGTCATTGTATATGGAACTCATATGTATGATACATGTTTGCAGGCTGAAGTCGGCCCTGAAAAGTGGTCGAGAATTCATATGCCAGTGAACAGATTTTCCACAATGACATCAAACATTGTAGAATCAGTTAATACAGTCACAAAGGCAGCTAAGAATTACCCCATTGTGTTGTTGCTAGAATCTTTACGACAAACAGTGCAAACTTGGTTCTGTAAACATAGAGACGAGGCGCATGGAACTTTCACAATGTTGACAAGCAAGTTTGAGAACAGTTTAAGAAAAATGAGTTCAGAATTAAGGAACTTAAGGGTAGGTATCTTATCTTTATCCTGATGTTTGTGTATGTGTACTAAATGAAGATACATGTGACCTGACCATAATTGCATCCAACCTGGAATGAACAGTTGTGATTGTGTTCTAACTATAAATGCATGTGACCCAGTATTAAATTCATCTCTCTTGAAATTTGCATTTGCAACGCTGAGTAATTTGATGTTTGCATCTGTGACTTGAATCCATGATATCCAAAATAAAGTATGACTGCATGTGACCCGATTTGAGCAATGTACACTGAAATTTGCATGTCTGTGACCAGAACTGATCATTTTGAAACTGACAAAATACAATTGGTACCACAACACTACTCTTTTGCAGGTATCTGCTTTCAACCAAACAATTTTTTCCGTCATCAGCAATGACAGGTCCACCTTTGTTGTTGATATTGAGGAACGTACATGCACGTGTCGGATGATGCAAGTCGATCTGATGCCCTGTCCACATGCATTGGCTGTAATTGCGCATACAAAAAGGGATCCGTATGCTTACTGTTCATATTATTACACAAAGGATGCATTTTTAAAAGCTTATGAACATTCAGTATATCATATTGGAAACCCAGACGAATGGACAGTTCCTAACGAAGTACAAAACCAAATTGTGTTACCTCCTGACCAAAAACGAAGTTGTGGAAGATCTACAGAGAAAAGGAAGAGATCATCTAGGGAAGGCAAACCGAAAGTAAGGTGTGGACGGTGTGGTGAACATGGACACAACCGCAGGAGATGCTCAAATTTTCTTCCATTGAACAAGAGCATCCGACAGAGTAACAACGTTTGAAAAAGACAGCTCATAGTAGGGACCAATACCTGATTAAAACACCAAAGTTTTCATTCTTGAATAAGAAACATTATTCAATTGTGACCATATGTCATATTCTTGAGTTTGAAACATTACTGGAATAACAGCGTTGACATCACTTGTGACCAAATGTCTTTCACATGATATGTGGCCTTTCTTATCTAGTGGATACTGTAATCTGTGACTTGACATTTGTATATCTAGTGCATTCGTAAGAGCAAGAAATAACTGAACACTATAAACTGTGACCTGATATAACCACACTGTCAATAGAAAAACTAAAACTGTGACCTGTGGCTGTATTATTCAAGGTATTCTGTGACCTTTTATTAATATGTTTTGTGTCGCAATGTAAATATGTGACCTGATATTCATAGGATATGTGAACCTGCAAACTAAATCGATGACTAGTATTACTGTGTTCACTGTAAATATGTGACCTCATAATCATACGACGTGTGACTGCTATTACGAACTACAACTGTGACCAATCACATTATTGTGTACCGGAAGATTAATCTATTAGGAGATTACATGTGACCATAATGTCACTACAAAATCTTCAATTGTTGGTTCCAGGTCACAGAATGGCGACTTGTGTTTCTACTGAACATTGTCATCTGTGACCTGAAATTCATGTTTTCAGTGCTACAGAACATAAATGTGACCTCAGAATAAAATTTGCTCAGAATAAAATCTTGAACAGGTCGCAGAACAAAATATGAAGTGAGCACAGTAATCTGTGACCTGATATTCATACGTCCTGTGCGGGAAATTAAATATGTGACCAACCCGTCAGTAGAAAAACATAAACTGTGACATGTGCCTTTATTGAACAATGTAATCTGTGACCTGTTATTAATATGTTTTCTCTGCTACGAAACATGAAATGTGACCTCAGAATCATAAGACATGTGACTGATGTTAACGTGCAACATTACAAACAAAATTTATAAAATCTTGAACTATTTGTAAACAGGTCACGTAACAAAATATGTAGTGAACACAGTAATCTGTGACCTAATATTCATAAGTCCCGTGCGGGAAATCAAATATGTGACCAACCCGTCAGTAGAAAAACATAAACTGTGACCTGTGCCTTTATTGAACAATGCAATCTGTGACCTGTTATTAATATGTTTTGTGTCGCAATGTGAATATGTGACACGATATTCATAAGATATGTGAACATGCAAACGAAATCGATGACTAGTCACACTACTATGTGTCCAAACAACAGTTCATTACATACTAAAAGTAGTGGCACTCATGGAATACAAAAAATGAGTTTACATCAATAGGACAATATTCAAATCAATCACCCCCATTGATTTATAAAAGACTACATATTCGAGCATAAAATCTGTTTACAAAAACATTTATGACAATCCTCATTCAATGACAATGCCCTCTCCTTTTGTGGCCTGCCTCGGATTCTTGACATAGGTCTCCCGGTGTTTGTAGAGTAGCGATGCAATATCAAGTCTACATTTGGCGACATCAAATTTCTGTGGTATAGAACATCTGCCATCTCGAAGGATATATAAAGCATATAATATGACGAACACCCCGCAATCATGACTGTGGAATAACACAAAACAGTATGTTATGAAATAATATTAAAATATGTTATGTATGTAGTATTGGTCACATACTCACCCATTCATCTGTTGGGGTAAGTTATGCTATCACCTGTGACCACCTGGAACAACCGGCTTCCTGACAACAGAACATTAGGATCTTTTTTGAAAGCGGGGTATATGTCTTTTATCATGTTCTGGAAAGAGGAGTTTGTTGTTGTAGCTCTGTACTGTACTTTCCCAAATTTTGCTAGCTGCCGAATGTAGTAGAAGCATGCATCCATGTGCTGTGTGATCAAGAAGATAAGAAATAAGAGCAACATCGGAAAATTTCATAAAGTTGTGATTCTGTGACTTGTGACCAGGTTGGTATGTGACTTGTTGAACAAAACATATACTTATGAGACCACTGTGTCAGTGAACCGCATAGTAGTTCGTGCATGATGTGGTAGCAGAGTCGTAACGTGGTCTCATTTGTTAACAAGTAATTGTACAGTGAACAAATACATGAATGTTACCATACCCCGCTATTCAAAGACGTCTCAGGGTCTGGATATGAGCCAATAACAAAAGCTGGTTTGATTATGTCGTCATGCTCATTAAACTTTTTCCTGAAATAAGAAATGTAAGAACAATTTACTGTGACCATATGAGCAATAGATTGAAGAAAGGGAAGAAAATATTCGTGCCTTTTTATGGGCTTGTACCCTCTCTGGAACCAACCCAAGAATGTCGACTTATCAGCTTCTTCAACATTGTCTTTGTAACTTCCAAATACAATAATGTTGTCGTCATGCCGGAATAACTTTCCTGCACCCGCAACAAATGGAGAACACAAAATCCTCGCTGGCCTTGACACCCGCTTCATTGGTAATTCAGAAGGCGGTTCAAAAGTTGGAGATTCCTGTGTATTGAAAAAGATAAAATGTTAGTTTATGCAGAATGAATGTAACATGAATTCATGGATGCGTGTGATCTGTGTATTTCGAAACGTGTACCGTTCGTGACCTACGCATTCAGTGACCAGCATGCAGCACAAAGAACAAAATGGGAATACCTCTTCCTCAACATTTGCAGATGCTGTGACCACATCAGATATGACAGCATCTACCCGCTTTTGAATTTCTGCAGAGTGAGAAACATCCAATTGTGTGTATCCAAAAACCAAGTCAAATGATGGCGGTTGAAGACTACATTCAAAAGTAGCATCATCACTTGGGTCGACCTTCCCCTTCCCTTTCCTGTCAACAACAGGTTCCTAATTTCCCACCTGCACGTGAAATTGGAGAATATGACATGTGAAAAAATGTAAATACGGTCAGTGAAGGATGGATTGAACATATTGTTTACCTACCTCAGCAATCTTGTGAACTTCTTCGACAACATGACTTTCTTCACCTCCAACAACAGCAGGTTCCATATCTCCAAACTCTTTAACAGGACTACTTTTCCTATCGTTGAAAAGCCTTAAAATCTCATCCATAGTACTTGATATCATTGCAGTCACAGACTCGGACAAGAATTGCATATTCGTCCTAATTTCCGTCATGTCACATTTTATCTGTTCTTGCATCTTCATGATTTCATTAATCTTTTTTGTCTGATCACTCCGTTCCGTCCCATGATATTGTGGTTCATTTGGTGAATGTTGGGGGGCCAAAGGGCCTTCAGTAGCATTGGGCGTTTCCTGATGTGATGTCACCTCACATCGTCGTGGAGGATCCACGAAATCATCGTCGTCATCTGCAACATGAGCAGGTCCAACGCCAATGTCCATTACCAAAGGCACAGATTCTCCACTCATGCTAGCAGGGTTAGCAGACTTTCGCTTCCTGTTTTTCCTTCGATAGCTGCCACAGGAAAACTCCAGTTGATTTATTTTGTTATATTGCACCCCATCCATATATGGCATCGCCATTTCCGCTTCACTTGGTACCAGGTCACAGATCTGCATCTGCATTCCAGTAGGGATTAGAAAACAATAATGTTTACATATATTCAACTATCAGACAAAAATAATTGCTGGACCATTACATTAGGCTTCTTGAAGCAATCAGGCTCCTCCAACTTAGAAGCAGATGGTTGCTCGTTTGCAAACCAGTTTTTGATTCGGGGGTGCGTTGTTGATATCTTCGTGACAATAACTTCATCTAGACCAGGGAAGGTTTCGTAGATCCATGCTTGAAAGGCTACCAACATACCTCGTAGCCTGTAGTGTGTTGTTCGACGACTCAACCCATCTTTCAAAGAACTCAAAGTAACATCGAACAGTAACTTTCCCCACGAAAAACTATTCAGTGCAGGGAAGTCTTCAACGAGTGTGAACAAATAGTGATCAACAACTTTCTTATAATCTCTAGGAAACAAATAGGCAGTAATAAAATAGAGGATACCAATCAGTGCAACATCATGATCAGGGAGGGCTTCGACAAGATCTAAGTCCGGCATTTGGCAGGCAGATATAAATGTGGACTTCACATCTTCATGTGTTACACTACCTACCTGAGAAAAGTATTTTGTCTACAATTGTGACGGTCTACTTTCAAAAATACTGATGTCACTATTGCCGGAACATCTCAATCCCATGACCAGACAAAACTCAGCTATAGAAAATCTTACATATCGCCCGGCAACTAAAAACCACAGTTCTTCAGGATTGGGTTGATATACCTGCCTCAATAGGAAAAAGTGAATTAGCAGTGGTTGTACCACAATTTCATCGCATTCGAGGAAATGTGCGAAGCAAGTTCTCCTCATGATTTGCTTCTGATGGTTGCTTAAGTTAGTTTGTATACTTTTCAAGACACCCTTGGTCACTGATGTTGTAATCTTGCCTAGGAACCACTGTTCCTCTGGAATGATAAATAGCCAGGCCTACACGAAGTTTTTAGAATGACGTAATGTTAAACAAATGTAGTGAAAGCACAAACACATAGATATGCATGCACCTGTACAGTTAGCCTGAAACAAATTGTTTTGTACAGGTCACATATGTATGCAACAGTGCACTTAGACCACAAAAACATATTCATAATTCGATATCATGGTCACATAAAACTATTCAATAACTATGTTATCAATCAGGTCACATGCATGCACTATGTCATCCATTAAAGGCACAAATTCATAATTGTCTCGGTCACAGATTCACATATTGGTCACAGATTCACACACAAACGTAGTCAAATCACACAGTCAGCCTAGAAAACTGATTATTTTGAAAGGGTCACATATATATGTAACGGTGTACTCACGCCACAAAACATATTCACAGTGTCGTAAGACAATAGTAACATAGTCGCCGGCATGCGTAATAATATGAATTCAAGCCTCGCATGCACAACCACCTTAGTGACCGACGGATATCATGGTCACACGCCATAAGTCTGTTAAAAAACGTAGTCACAATTTGGAACTCATGGTCACATAAAACTCTTCAACAATTACGTTAACAATCAGTTCAGTACATGCATAATGTCATCCATTGATTAAGGCCACAAATTCATATTTGTCTCGGTCACAGATTGACATATTCATCACATGAACCTTCATTGTTGATGATGGTCATGTTCATCGACGGGGTAAACAAAACACATTTTACCACACATGTTGTTCACACACAATGAGGTGACGAAATTTTAATCCTACGATTACAACTGATTAAGTTTACAGATGTCAAATTAATGTTCAATAGCGCTAAACCCATGATTCAACCAACATGTGAGCCACTAAAATCAGAACGCATACACCAGATATTTAAAAAACCTTGTTTGATCGCACTTTTCTCGCGGACACCGAAACGACGTGCTTCTTAGGTGAGGTTCTTTTGGGGCTTTGCTCAGTTTTCCTCTTTTTTGTCCGTTTTGACATGTCTTCGACATTAGTAACCCGTTTTGCGCCCTTCGATTCCTCCATTTCACTTCGCTTGTTGATCCCAAGCAAAAAAATTGGGCGAAAACTACTTGAACAGGTTATATACTACTGCAAATGAAGCTGATAACACAGTTGCAAAATGGATAACGAGAGACTTCGAAATTACCGGATGTGAAATCAAACGTACGATCGAGCGGATTCGTGGGGCAAAAGTTTTGGGTAGTTTGGAATCGTGCAGAAGATATTGAGAGAGAGAGAAGAATTGGTATATTATGGAAGTTAGCTTAATGGATATCCTAATTGCGATAATTAAGGCACCAGTTTATTTATTAATATTTTAATAGCATAATATAAACCAGAAACGTGCATATAAATATTTCCAACCTGGCTTGTGAACTCAGATCTTCTGTTACCTAGAAATATGTAATTTCCACTACTACAATACCCGACCCGACAGTGATTGCACATGGGGCAGTCGGCGATGACAATTAATAATTTTTTTTTTTCATTCACAGAAAATAATTCCAAAAATTGTAATTTTAGTTTCTTGAGAGTTTTAGCCCTTGTTTGGGCTCCATTAAAATTAAATTTAAGAAAACTATATTTTGGAATAGTATTTCTTAAGAATGTGTGGCAAAAAAAAAAGGCAAAAAAGGAAAATTTTGAATTTATATGTAATATTATTTTACTAAAGAATGTGTGGTTGAAAATAAGAGAGAAAAATGAATTTTGAATAAAACAGAGCCCAATCAAGGTCTTAGAGAAATTAAAAATAGGGAACTTAACATAACTCCTAGTTTTGAAAATCACATTTCATAAATAACAAACTTATTAAAATATTTCAAAAATCAGGTGGTAAATAAATTTATTAAATATTAAAATATAATATAATATACATTAATTATTTTCCACCCATTCTACCTCACCCACCCCATCATCTGACCCCACTACACCACCTTCCCTCCACTTCTCTACCAAAGGATCATCGGCTCTGGCGATTGCTCTGACGGTCGCTCCGGCGGCAATTCCGATGATCACTCCGGCGATTCCAAAAATTAAAACCGTTTTCTCTCTCCATAGAAGCTCTCCCTCTCCCTCTCCCTCTCCCTCTCCGTCTCCCTCTCTATACACATTTTCAAACACAACTTTACAGATGGTGGTGATGGTGAAGTGATGCTATGTTTAAAAAATAGATCTCTATAGTGCAGAGATAATGCATTGGAGGTAATGAAGTTGCACTGTAGTTAATCTATTTGGTGGTGGTGAGGTGTTGGCAATGTTTTGAGTACTATGTGATGGCAATAGTGTTATATTGTAGTTGAAGAGTTTTGTGATTAATTGTGTTATATATAACCAGATATATAGTTTATAACCATACCTGTGTTATCTATGACTAACTGTGACTAAACCGTCTGCGACCAAGTCAGTGTGTCGCTGACATGTGTTGTCCATGACTAATTGTGATCAACTTTGTATTCAGTGTGACTATCTATGACCAATTCAATATTTACTATGGCGGTATGTGATCAAATCATAATCGATCACGGTTAATGCAGAATTAGTCACAACTTCCACAATAAACACATACTTGACCTCAAAGAGTCACCATAAACAAATCTTCACACACCGTAGCCCAGTACCATAATCCACCATCAGGTTCTACCATGTTCACCTCCAACTTTACTACTTTCACCGAGCTTTGTTATTTGTGACTAATTGTGATCAATTTTGTCTTCAGTGTGACTATCTATAACCATATCTATCTAATTTGTGACTATATGTAACAAAGTCACATACAGTCACAATTATTATAGATTTGGTCACAGACAGTCACATTGAAGATAGACTTGGTCATACTCGATTTTCATCCTCACTACCACTGCTCCCAACAACGTCAATCAAATGCGCACCACCATCACTTTTAACAAATCCTAACCACCACCACTGGTATCATCGTACCACTACCACTTTGTGAAAGATCGAACAATAGGTATGACACATACAACCTTAGATATATCACCACCAGCGAGGTACTACTTATGCTACTGGGTTGATTGCAACTGTCTGTGACTCACGAACTTGGGTTGATTGCACAATGGCGCCCATCGATTCTGTCGAATTATGTACAACAATCCCCAATTAGTTCTACAGAATTAAGGTATTTAAAGAGAGTAGGAAGATCAATAGAGAGAGGAGATTGATACAGCAACCCCCAATTGATTTTGCGCCCGATCGATCATTCTATGTGTCATGATTACCCAAATAATTGGTCACAATTGGTCAACATATCACCCCCACTTCAACCCACCGCCATTCTACCAAAATCGATACCACCCGAACATCGCCATCACCTCATTACCACCACCGGCAAACTTGTACTCATATGTTGTTGCCAACCTACCCTACCGGCACCAGCACCACCACTACTTGCATCGAAGTCACATCATTTTCGACTGGGTACCAACTTATTTTTCACTTAGTGACCATCTCGAATGGTAAATTAACATAAATAATTGATAGATTTGATTCCAACGAATCAATGATAACAAACCCACAAGATGTCAACTGCAGTAGCTTGTCCATGGGAACTGGAAACCCACCTCCACCACTCTTCCTCAACAAAAACCCCAACGGATCTGTTACCCTCTCCTCTTCGACTCTGCTTAGATTAGGCTCCAAATTACTGCCTTACTCCATCATTTGTAACAGAAGATATCAAAACAAATATTTTCTGTTCACCCTATGATAAAACATTGAAAAATAGATGAAAACAGCAAAACAGTTGTATAAATGGAAATATTTAGGACGAATTTCAACGAGGTAAAAGTAGATTTTAGATGAGAAATGAATGGATAAGTGTTTGGTCTACCGCGCGCAGTGGTTGTCGCTGCGTGCATCTGCTTTCTCCGATAGTTATGTTATGCCCTAGGGGTTAGGTGGGGGCAGGTATAGTGGTAGTAGAAACTAGAGATAGAGAAAAGGAAAAGTGATGAGAGAGAGAGAGAGAGAGAGACAAGAGTGGCTAGTAGAGAGAGAGAAAGTGTGTGGGGGCTAAGTCTGGAATTAACTGGGGTGAAGGTGGTGTGGGATTATTATGCAAATTAAGGTTTAAATAAATTTGTATTAATTACAATTAAAAATTTTATTTACCACCTGAAAGCTGAAGTTTGAACCTAACCCTTTTATTTATGAAGACTAATATTTAATTACAGGGTTTTAGGTAATTTTCCCTTAAAAATATTTTTCTTTCCTAACTACCAAGAACCAACTTTCAACCAAAACTTTTTAACAAAAAAAGTCGTATGAAAACTATGATTCGTGCTCAAGGTCAGATCGCTTGAGTTTTACCATGTTCGATTTTTTTACCAACAAAACTTACCTTGTCAATAAAAAACGAGTCTTGACTCAATTATAAATTCTAACCAGAGTGAAATATGCTTAAACCTTGCCACAAAAAAAATAAAAATATATATTCACCCCTGGTTGTGGTTACCATAATGCGAAATATTTTGTCCGAATATTAAAGGTATTTAAAATGAAAAAATTGAGAAAAATCAAATATTAACCATATATGGACGGTCCGCAAAGTTACTCAATCACATTAAAGTCTGATGTCAATCATGTAATTAAAACTTGACTGTCATCCGCCCCTCATGAGGTGAATGAGTTGGTGGAGTAGGTGAGTCGAATACCTTTGGTCACGAGTTCGATTCCCCTTACCAATACTTTTTCGATTGAATCTATCACACAGGACTTGCCTAATACGGTTTATCTAATTGGCATGATTTGCAGGCTATTGCGTCAATCCGAGAGTTTACTCAGTGCGCACCCGAAGGGTAAAGGCTGCAGGTTCCCCCGTCGTAAAAATAAAAAAATAAAAAGTGGCCGTCGTCCAGTGTAATTAACCCCCACACAGTACACATCAAATGAATAGTAAAAATTCACTTCAACCAAATTAAACATGCCACTGCCCACGTCAAATTACGAATTACACACCTAGATCACCAGTAGTAGAGTATTTCAACAATATACAAAGGCTCTCTATATATATGGATTAGGTCTAGATATCATCTTTATTACCAGTTAATTTTCTATTTTTCTATCATTTCATTCTAAATAATGAGCAGAGCATGTTAATCATGCGTAAGTGGACTGTATTTCAATAAGGAAGATAAGGTCAATCTATAGTCTTTTTCTACAATGCAATTATTATTACATAGAGAAGTTGGAGATTGACAGAGACCCATAGATATTAAACATAAAATATCATTTTTTTTTTTTTATTATTATTTTCCATGACGAACACCATAATCAATTTTTTTTTAATTTCTTACAACATATTGGATTTTAATGGCGTGGCTTATAATGACAAATTTTTTTTGCCACAAGTTGGTAGTTAGTTCTTATATTTTATCATAGTTGATAAATCACGATTGTTTGACGCCTTTTCTAGTGGGCAATTAACCTGACAATCTTTCCAAATATTGTTGGTATATTCATAAAGCGAAAGTTGTTCAACTACAAACAACTTAATCTGATTATAAATAAAATTTGGTATATATTAATAATTATTAATTTTTGCGTGTGGGAAACAATTTAACCACTTTGTTGGGCCATCCTTACTAAGAATATCTTGTAAAAACTACATATTTTTCTCTTGTATTAGGTCTCCAATCCCTTTAGAGGTGTAATCTTTTTATCTACAAGTGGACTTCGATTTTGTCTTGTGACGCACTACACTTTTATTGACAAAGGTGGGATACACGAATGAAATAATTGACTATCACATACACCTTTTCTCCTTCTGAAAATTACATAACATCAAAAAAATACAATTCCTCTTTCTCTCCGATTCATCATCTATATTCATTACCGATCCATAAGAAAACTGAACATTCCTATTTTTCTTAGACTCTATTGGATAGTTCGATGGAGTATATAATTGTGGCATAAGTAATCTAATCTCGAACTCTAACAATATCAACAAGCATTTCGTCATCCTATTGAATAATAGGGATTTATCGTCTCAAACACGTACTTTAGCGGATTAATGCTTAAGATTATTTCGTGTCATTGACATCACTTGAAATTCTACCGGGAAATATTAAAAGAACAAACCTTATGGGAAGTTCATAAAAAAGCGATGAAAGAAGTCAAGCAGTTGGCAAAGAAGGAGTCGTTAACAGGGTGAGTTGTAAAAGAAAAATCAATAATATTTTAAGTTTTTTCTTCTTTAATTTAGTCTATGTTTGATGGTTATTATTGTATAAAAAGATGTTCTGAATAGTGATTTCTTACATAACGTGTGCTTAAAAAGTAGAAAAAAATTTAGATTTAAGTACAAAATATTTTATCGTGTGAATACATAATTGAAAATGAGTATGATAAATAAGTTATTTTGTTTTAAAGGGAGTCACATGAGGGTTATTTATTCAATGGAAATTGGTCTAATTTTCTAAACATATTACGAAGTGTTGAATTCCACAAATATTATACGAACACTTCACAATTTTTATGGACTTTTCTGAGTAAGAAAAAATTAACTAAATAATTGCATAATTTTTCATATATTAATTAACTATAATCATTAAACAATAATTACAGAATTGTAATTTTGCTTTTGTATGACCTCAATTTCATCTATTTGCAGTTTTTATTCATATGCAAAATTTACAATTCTTCATCTTCATATCATATACTCACACTACAACTCTGAGAAATTTGATACTTAACTGCATTTCCGATCCATATTCCGGTGTTCTGGTTGTTTCCGAGAGATATATACGCCGGACAGCTGACGTGGAGGTGGTATCGGCCGGTGACGAACGAACCAACTTTCCATTTCACACGGCTATCAATCTTGAACACGACCGGTATGACACCATTGCTCTGGTCCTGGCTCAGGGCCAAGCCATTGAACGGCGCCACCGGCACGTTATCTCCATAGACAAAAGGGGACCATAGGTTCACGTCCTTGTGGCCCTGGTACACTGGTGGGATGGATGTGAAATAAGTGATTTGCTGGTGGTGATATGTGGCGTAGACATCCATTTTGTCGTAGTAAATGCCAATTTTGTCGTTGGGGTTCCGGGAATAGATGGTCACCTGTATGCTGGTGGAGATGATGTTCGGGGTGGCGGTCGACACAGTGAGGTTGAAGACGGTGGCGTCTTGGAGGACGAAACGGGGGCTTTTGGGCTCGAGAATGGCGAACACGAGGAGGATGATCACTAGGATGATGAAGATGAAGATGAGAATCGCGGAGAACCACCGCCAGAGGAGCTTTCGCCTCTTGCTCTTGTGGTGGCTACACTTTTCTGACATGATTCCGGCAGGAGGGCCGAGGCGCCAGCGCCGGTAAAGGGTGGAGCTTTTGTTGAGGGGCTGGGGGAGCTTTTCTTCTAAGATAAAATGGAGAGTATATGGTGTAGGCTTAAATAAATAAATAATATGTCCAACGCTCTCTGACTTGAGAATTTCCTTTAGCACACTGCAAATTATAAAAATTGTACAAGCAGTCCCGAACTTATTTCACAATAGCAATTTAACTATCAACCTTTAAAAGGAGGCAAGTTGATCCCCGAACAACAGTTATTGCAGTGTAAAAGTTGTCACGTGATACTTTGAAACCATATATCATTTCAAATCTATAGGTGTCAAACTTAGGTTTTTAAATTCGGCATGCGAGGGTCACAACAATGGACTTTGCTATTTGTACATCCGGGGTTGATGCCTCGGATGACACTCCCCTCACAAGAGGGGGGCCCGTAATTATTTTATTATGTATGGACCCCCCTCTCTTGTGAGGAGAGTATCATCCGAGGTGTCAACTCCGGATGTACAAATAACTTTATTGCACGACAATTTAACAAAAATATGAGCGATTCTTCATTGAAATTGATTATGAAATTATAATAAAAGATCAGTGATTAACTTGCAATAGGATCAATAAGTTGAATACCGATTGTGCAATATTTCCACATATTTAATCCCTCATGTGAGAAAAATAGCTGAAATTGCATAATTTCTTAATCAATAAGACAATAATATGTTACTACTATGTTCCATAAAGACGGGTTTGATTTCCTTTTTGCCTGTCCCGAATTATACACCAATTTCCCTATTAAGTGTGTGTTTGAGTCAAATTATTTTTTAAGAATGTATTTTGAAATAGTAGATTGATGGCGAATGTGTGATTAAAAAATAAGGAAAAATTTTGAATTTACATGTAATATTATTTTATTAAAAAATATGTGATTGAAATGATATTAAATCACTGTTTAATAATATATTTTTTCAAAATAATGCGGCTCAAATAGAGCCTAAAAATTTAGATATTTTTATAATTTTTAATATGCCCATATTTAAATTTATATTTTCAATTATAGTAATCTTAACCTGTGTAAAATAGAAACAAGTCTATATTTATGGGAGGAAGATGTTATAATTTTAACTGAAATAAAAAATAATTTATTTCAAATATAAATATTTTATGATGAAGTAAGGTTTACGATATATAATTTTCAGTTGGCAGACTTGAGAAGCTAATTTTTAGTGATAATTCAAGTGATATCTAAGAAAATGATGGGTGTGGATCACAGTTTTTTGACTACTAATATACTGTGCAAAAAATTATATATATTATATTATAGGGAGATGCCTCACATACAGGGGACAATTATAAAGGTCGGTCAAGGCAGACACAAGGGCAAGGCCCACTCAATTTTTTTCTTTTTTAATGTAGGTCGATGGGAACGACCTGCAACTACAGTGAGAGGGCCTGTAAACTTCTTGTAGTATAGTATCCTGTACGCAGGGCATTGTTCTATATTATGAGGGTGTTTGGTAGATATTTTTATGTAAAAATGTATTTTTGAATAGTAAATTGATTGAAAATGTGTGGTTGAAGAATAAGTAAAATTTTTTGATTTACGTGTAATATTATTTTAATAAAGAATGTGTGGTTGAAAAGAAAAGAGAAAAAAATGTATTTTCAAAAAAAATGGGTACCAAACAGGCTCTATATTATTGTCAATAAACTATATTATTTTTAACTCATCTATTGTTGCATGGCACCATCAACGACAATTACCATTTATTTGCTGGCATTACCAAACGTAATTATTAGATTTTTGAAAGCTATAACGTCTAGATGTTCCATTTTGTTCAAAAAATATTCGATAAAATGGAAAAAAAAATATTTTTTATACAAATGGCTTTCCTTCCGCTTGGGCTTTTCTAATTTATCATCCTTTTTTTAATTTATGATGATCTGAGCTAATGAACCCAGACCGTTGCCTTGGAGTAGATAGGGGCCCACTTATATAGATATTCACCACTTCACCAAGTCCCCAAAAGGGCTTCTGACAAGAGAACTGATTCTTTTGTTACTGTGCCTAAAATTGTCCCTACAAAATCATCCTTGTAGTTTGGGAAACCTATGACCTCCAATTAATTAATTTGGGAAAAAACAAAAAACAATCTTTTTTTGTGAATGATTACGTTTTCTCGAAATAAAGAGAGAGTTATTTTTGGATTACGTAACCATGTACACAATGGACATTCTTATGTACTCCAAGAAAACCTAGAAAAAAATTACAATTAAACTACTTTATTAGAATTTTTTTGACATAATGATTGATATCCTCTCACAACGCGTGAGTCAAGTATGAATAAAAAAGTTCAAAAAAGAAGTGAACTCCCTCCCATTGTGAGTGTTGGTAAACCATTTTGTCAAACTTATGGTCACCATAGCATTGTTGAAGAAATTAAGCCTCCATAGGAACTTCATTTTTCAAAATTTTAGGTTCCGTCAAAATTAATTTTAATAGAAAAATATATTTTGAATTGTGATTTTTTAAATAACGTGTGATTAAAACGTACGAAAAAATTTTAAATTTACATATAATATATTTTTTTTATGAAAAAAATGTATGATTGAGAAAAAAAAAAGAGAGAGAGAAATGCATCTTGAAGTAAAATGGAGCCCGAACATAGGCAAATTTTCTATAAATTCATTTTCAATCACTTTATTCTTCTAATACAATAATTTTATACGTAAAAAAAACTTTCTTCATATTTTTTTAACTTTACATTCTTTATAAAATCACTATTAAAAAATCTATTTTTCAAAAAGAAAAATAGGACTAAAAAATACGCTAACTAAAGCTCGTTAATTCTGCAATTGAACGATAAGCACCCTTTTTGTTGGGTTAGTTAACAGAAAAGGTGAAAGGAAACATGCGATGATAAATTATTGCAACCAAAAGTATGAAGTTGAAAGTGGGGCGAAAAGAAGACATGGAAAATGAAAGAAAATGAAACATACCAATAGGGATCCTAAATTTCATATTCTAGTAGAATAATGCAAAGACAAAAGTCATTTTCTTCCTTTCATCATTTGCAAATAATGTGCTTTTTTTTTCTTTTTTTTTTTTTCCGTGTTTGCAATATTATTATTCTATAAATTGTTACGTCCACGACACATCTTTTATGTCATGATGGACACGAGGGTATAAGCCTAAAACATACTACTTAGAAAATCTATATTTTATGTACTCCTCGACTCCCACTCCTTCTTGTGCTCCATATCTCTAAAGGGTCTAATGTACTCTTCTCGATACCACTAGACAACAAAGTTAGGATCCGAAAGAGGACTTTAACCCTCATTACGTTCTAGTAAGAAGGATAAAAACACCCTCCCAGTAAGTGTCTATACACATTTCATGTCATATTAAAAAAGAGAATTGAATATTCAAAGCTTGCTTGTCAATGAATGATTAATTACTGTAATTTGGATAGTCATATAAAGCCATCAATCCAAATTTTCTGCTCACATTTTACATGCTAATAGTGAATCAGAAAGAGAACAAGACAAATTATTGCTTAAAAACTAAGGCAAACACTCCAAAAAAAGGGAGGGGAAGCAGTTCAATACAGCTTTCTCTTTGCTGTAATTCTAGGATTTCTCCTACATTAAAACCTCTGCAGGTTATTGACAACACCTATGAGGAGATGTTTGTCGCCACAAGAGGTCTCATCATGGTACATCGGCGCATTTACATACTTAAAGCCAGAGAACATAGGTACAAGAAAGTTTGGATTGAGCTATGGTGAAAACTTAAATTTTGCAGCCGTGAAGCCTCAAAGACTACATCAACTCAAAGAAAGTCTCGGAGGAATGAGTTCGAGTGAAGAGATTATATGAAAATTTGTATGACAAGAAATGATGACGACTAAGCAGCCATGATGACAGCGAAAATGTAATGATGGATAGATCAAATTCAAAAAACATAATATCCAAGTATCCTATGATTTTCGGGCTTTATACTTTTGCCGTTGCCTAGCTAGGTCTTGGCGTTGGACCTGCAAAAATAGAATGACATATATAGGATAGGTAAATTATGTTGGGAAATTTTCATCAACGGGGTTTGGAGAAGAAGAAATATATAAAAATAATGAAGAAGATGAAAATAAGAAAAAGAATCATAATGAATATGAAGGCTCAATTACGACATTATATCGTTGTCCTCAAACGATATTTGCCTCATCTCAAATACAAATTTGGTGCTTAAAGGGTATTGTGACAAACGGTTTGAAAGATTGACCAAACCTTGTAAAGAATCAACTTAAGCACTTGTATGAATTCTCCAAAACTTCAAGAGCACAAAGGGAATATTGAATATGAATAAAAAAGATTTTTATTTCTTCTTTCTGGAATCAAGATTATGATCACAAATGTAATCAAGTGTTTTCTTATGATTTCAATATTGATTTCACATCTTTATATTGATTATCCATGGCCTATTTATAGGCCTCGATCAATGTCCACGAATTGGTGCCAAAATCGTATTGAAAAGTTGCACATCCCAAAAGGCACCATAATTCAAACCAAAATAACCTCCAACGGTCACTAAAGAACTATCATGCAACCGCATGGTGTATTCCCATGCGATCGCATGGTTTATACAAAACTCGGCCTCCATGTTTCGATTAGCGACCATGTGACCGCATGGCTCCGCATAGGCAAAAGTATTGGCTCCCATCTCCTCTTTCTTTCCAAACTCGTGTTTATTGATTTATTGAACAACATTTTCCATCAATTCCGCACTTGTTCAAAATTCAATAAACTCTCATATTCAAAGTATACAATACTCATGCATAAGGATTAAATATCTTTCGATTTGAATCTAACCAAAGTGTAATCCAAACAAAGTAAAATCAGAATCAAAGGTAGCTTGAAGTTTTGAACCAATTATTCCATGTGACAATACCAATAAGGACACACACACGAGCATTACATGTTCTCAAGTTCCTCAATCTCGCTTAGCGCTAATATGACATTACGCTCATCCTTTTCAACAAATTTTTAAGTGAGAGATTCCAACTCTCTATTGAAGCTGCACCACCTCGGAGTTCGTTAGATGAAGTTCTTCCAATATCTTTGTTACTTTTAGAGATACTTATCTTCTAGCACTAAACTTCATTAAAAGCTTTTAAGCTTAACCCTCACTTTAGTAACAACCAGCGTTATTCAATAAAGATTGGTTATCGGGGATATTAATAATGCTATAACTATCCACGTATCGAATAATTTGTTGTTACCCTTTGAACTTGTAGATTACCTTTTGAGTAATAACAGGTAGGGTTGCTACCATTGGTAGACCTTTTTAGGTTAGGAGTTTTAACCCCATCCAATTCAAAGTATGCGTTACTAAATCTTTATTTAAAGACTTAGTTAAAGAATCCGCTAAATTTCTATGGAAATTATCCCATCTTTGATAATTTTCTAGTGAAGTCCCGTCTAAGACTTATATGTCTTGACTTCCATTACATGCGACTAAGTATTTTATTAAATGTAGCTAACCAATGATCAATTCATTTAATAGATATAACTTGTCACCACCAATAAATCTTTTTATGAAGCTACATGATTCTCAGTAGCTTTGATTAAAGCTTTGTAGAATTCCAAACATGATTGAAGGACTTTTGTTAAATCATTTACACTAAGTCAATCACTTTTACTAGTGGATTTTATGACTTCTCAGAGCTCTAAAGAAGAATTCTGTTACATTGCAACATCCTTCCGTAGATACGTGGATATTCACTCCTCATTATTGAAATATTACAACGATCTTCAATATTACGAATATTCTCTAAATATTCCAATTGTTTTGGAAATGTCATAATCGACTTTCGCCCATTTCATCCACTTTAAACTTAGTGTGTATTAACCTTACAATTGTATAAGGATTTTCTACATTTCTCCTTCATAGATATCTTTCTATGATTAGATAATTGTGACTCTTATATTCAATTACTCCCACAATTCCTCAATTACGAATTCACATGCCATCTTGTATTATTATATCCACAAGTCTTGAACCTCTCATATAAGATCACAAGCATCAATGTTAACCCCACATTTGGGATTATTTTTGAATTGAGAGTTTATTAACTCATTCATAGTTCAATTCACTTATCACTTGGATAATATCCGTGAAAGTTTAGATATTTCGGATAGTAGTCATTAGATCACTATGTACTTCAAACCAATTGTCTTTAATTTTGATCGCACACAATTTGATCAAAGTCATCTCATAGACCGATAATGCTTTTCATACACCAACTCAACTATTTTCACGATTGAAATCAAATTCAATCAATTAAGAAGGTTAAGTATCTTAATTTACAAGAATTATTACTTCTTCAAACATAAGCAATTTATCATTTTCGTGACATTCATAAGAGAGCATCATATCAAATTATAAGGTACATGTTCACCTTATTCACAATTGGACAAAATAACATTTTGGCATACCCATATGCAAACACAATTTTGCATAAATTATCTCACTTAGTTTCATAAAATTATTTGAGACTATCATCCAGGGGCGGACCCAGCCGTTTTGGGTTGTGGGGTCAAAAATTTGAGTTGTGCTACAGTGCCCACATGAATGACTGCAGGGTTGGCACAACATATTCATGGGACCTCGTCGGGCATGTGAGGGCACGGTCACTTGAGAGGTTGTCCTCGCGGATTGTGCTTAACTCCAAAAATTAATGTGTAATTTTTTAAAACAATATAATATTTATAAAAATAAGTTAATATGCATTTTGACATCTTGAAAGTGTCTTATAATTCTATCATTATCAATATTGTTAAATGAATTTTGCTACATGTATAGTTTTGTTTACCATGTCATTTATGGATGTTGAGCTAACGACGAGTAAATCAAATTGGATGTAGAAAGTAAATGAAATTTAAGTTTAACGAAAAAATAATTTGAAAGTAATTCAAATACATTTAATCCGTAATGATTTTAGAATTTTTGACATCATTTTTAATGTAAATTTTCCTAATAAAATGATGTAAATTATATTGGAAAATTTATCGTGAAAAAATAATAAACGTTAATGAAATAATTGTTTTTTTTAAAAGACGAGTTAAACGTTTCTTTTAATACGTACGTTTGACGCATATTTAACTATTTTCGATATCTATTTGGACCATTCGATATGATGACGATGTAGTTTTCATAACGAACTTCTAGATAATGCAAGCGATTTGTAGATTTGGATGGTATACGATCATTAGTAAATTTTAAAAGTTAGTACATTATCGAAATTTTTGAAATACTAATTTGGAACGGCCTACTTTGATACATCGTAACTTTTACTATGGTTGATCATTTCGTACATCAATGAGCGCTTAGAAATGATATTAAGAATGCAATATTTCAATTTCATTTTGTATGTATTAAAGCGGGTCGAAAACGGGTTAAAACAACCATTTTCTGAAGGGGAAAAAAAACCAAAATTTTGTCCCTTGTGGGTCCACCCCTGCTATCATCATGAATCAAAGATAGTATAATTTCCAATCAAATATTAAAATTTAACCAGCTGATTTACCATGTCATTTTTCATATTCCAATAAGAGGAATAGTTCATGAAGCCAAATAATTGGCGTTCTCCCAACGTTTATGCATGTATAATGGTTAGGAGTGAATTTTCTCCTTTTTATTCATTTGTTGACTCGTATTTGTCTCAACTATAACCAATTCATCACACTCATATTTCAAACAATTATACATTCATTCTCATGTCGTGGACAAATAATTGAAGTGAAAAATCTCCTGATTTCCTTCCAAATAGGAATTAATTAAAATTAAACCATTGGTCATCATTTCTATATTCTTAACTTCCAGAAATGTTAGTCAAACAAGGAAAATATATAAAATCAAAAGATAACTTATCTTTAACTATTTTCCTTTAAAATTCAAGTAAATGAATAGGCATGAACGCAACTGCGTTGTGAAAAGTTACACTTTCAAATACAATGCACATATTACAATGCACAAATATGTATGCATCGGTTCATTAATATCAAAATGTATTATGAATTTCAAAACTAATTATCATATCAACTTTGACTCCAAACATCGTCATCATATGAACTGGAAAGGTGCCAGGAAATAAACTGCAAGCAATTAAAATTGTGGACATTCTGAATGCACACACATGATGGGAACGAAAATGCATTCCAGAAGTTACTCATAACTTTGTTGCAATACTATTTACCGATAATACAACTTTGAATTAAGGTAGTTTTAACACAATGATTGGCATATGAGTCTAAAATTTAGAACAAATATACTAAGTAGAATTCCAGATTTGTTTGTCCATAAAGCAATATGAAAATCACTATCGATTTTGTGCATTTAATAACCACAAATTCATCATAAAATTTTTGGAATATAATACCGATGTTGTGCACACATTATATCCACAAGAATGTACCTCTTATGTTCACGAAATTGACTCATAGTTTTGACTTACCAAACAAGATTTAATCCTTTTCATTCTTCAATGGAAACATTTCTTTCCAATATGTTCCATATTTTTTTTTGCAGAATTTCGTCCCAACGAACAATCAAGCAAGATTTGGATTTCATCAACTTGTTCTTCTCCAAAGTGATTTCGTTCTCCACCGCTTAATATCGCTTGAGATTGGTAGGAAATTTTCATCACATGGGTTTGGAGAAGAAGCAATATATAAAAATAATCAAGAAGATGAAAATAAGAAGAAAATCATAATGAATATGATGGTTCAAACACAACATTATATCGTTATCCTCAAACGATATTTGCCCCCTCTCGAATACAAATTTGGTGCTTAAAGGGTCTCATGGTAAACGGTTTGAATGATTGATGAAGCCTTGTCAAGAATCAATATTTAAGCACTTGCATGAATTCTCCAAAACTTAAGAGCACAAAGAGAATATTGAATATGAATGAAGAAGACTTTGATCTCTTCTTTGTGGAATGAAGATTATGATCACAAATGTAATCAAGTGTTTCCTTATGATTTCAATATTGATTTCAACATATTTACATTGATTATCCATGGCTTATTTATAGGCCTCAATCAATGTCTACGAATTGGTGCCAAACCATGCTGAAAAGTTGCAAGAAACGTCCCAAAAGGAGCCATAATTCAAACCAAAATGACCTCCAATGATCACTATAAAACTACCATGCGACCGCATGGTGTAATCCCATGCGATCACATGGTTTATACAAAACCCGGCCTCCATGTTTCGGTTAGTGGCCATGCGATTGCTTGGCCTATTAGCCTATGCAAGCATAGGCCAAAGTATTGGCTCCCATCTCCTCTTTCTTTCCACTCGTGTTTATTGATTTATTGAACAACATTTTCCATCAAAATATATTTGCAACGAAGACCAGACATTTTTGGACAGGTTAATGGACATATATTTGACATTAATATGTTCTTTGATCGCATTCAATCATGTTCAAGATACAAAACTACCTTGAAAGCATTAAGGGAAGTAAAGAAGAATGGACTTGAGAACCTAACGGTTATAAATCCAATTCATGCCACATCTTGAATACCAATATATCATCACACTTACCGGGCTATTACGAAAAAAGTAGGCATTTTTTGGGAAAATCTTCTGTCCATTTTCCTTCTCCAGTTGGTGAAAAGCTAACTTGCAAATTTTTGCAGTTGACTTTCAAACTTGCCTTTTTCCAAAGAGAATTAGACTTATACTCAGCCTTCAAAGACAGTCTCAAGCTGAAACATACGATTCCAGTGCTTCGCTCCTGAACAATACTTGGGAACACCCCGTTGTGCAACTTTTCTTGATTCGTTGGATCTGTTGCCACACCGAAACTCATACCAAGTGTCTGTCTTGTCTCTACTTGAAAAGACTGCAAAGGAGAGATTGCCAACAAATCCTCTTCATGGAAGAATGAAGATACAACCTGCAGAAACTGAACCTTGAAAGCCTCATTTTGATTCGTGACAGTAATATTGGCATCCCAGCTGGCTACTAAGGACGAGTTAGTCACGTTAAAATTCGGCACGGTCAATGATACAAGATGGAAATCTGGGTCCTCTGTACCAAACAGGAGGAAAATGACTATGCTCAACATGCACATCCCAAGTGTTAAAAAAATCAACAAGGAGATCATTGCACGACCAACCGAAGTAGTCCTACTTGGTTCGGGTACCAACGGCGCATAGGTTTGCTGATAATAGTATCCATCAAATGATTGGGGATAATGATTTGGATTGATAGAATTTGCATAATCTTTATGATGATGATATGCAAGATCTGGTTTAGGGTATCCATAAGGGGGAGGGTACCTATTCATTCGGGGGTACCCCATTACAATCTTTGATTGATCATCTGATGGAGGTGCCATAGTTCCCATCCTCCTCTTCCTGCAATTCCAATATTGAAGTTACAGAAATCAAGATGAATCTATCACGATAATTAAAACCTGATATAATTCACCGATCCTGTTCTATATTGGATTGAAGGAAAAAGGATAAAGACGAGGCTGTAGGCAAAGAAGTGCAAATGAAAAATGAGGGAATTGAATTAAACACTTGGTGTGCAAGAACTGAGAGGTCAACCATTTTTCAGTGGCCTGCTCTAATCTTAGGATAAATTGAGAGGTGGACAGTGAAACAATGGATGAATAATCTGCAGAAAAACATCCCTTTGTACGGACAGCTGCATTGCTTCTCCTATAATTCAGGTGGGATATGCATTACGTGTTCTTGGAAAGTATCAATGGGGATTATATGTGTGGATTGGCGGTTGGGTGATTTTTTACGGGGCAACTTACAAATATATCCTAAAAATAGATGTCTTTTGAAACATTATATATGAAAAGTATTTTGATAATAAAAAATACTATGTAACTTTAGTGTCACTTTTGTAAGTCTTACTTTCTTAATAAAAATGATATACAATGTCACTTTTATTAAAAAAATGATGTTTGTCATTCAAAAAAATGATCAAAAAAGTAACAAACACTAAAAAAAACTCAAAAATTCAAAAATTCAAAAATAATGACATAAATGGAAAAAAAAAAAAAAAAAGAGTGACACAAATTAAAAAAAAAGTGACAGAAAATAAAAATAAAAAAAGCGAGAAACACTTAAAAAGTCAAAAAATTCAAAAAAAAAAAAAAGTGACAAAATAATATGTTGGTGATTTTCTCGTTGAATAAATCATATCTATTTTATTCTGTTAAGACTTTTGGTAGATATTTAGAAATAGCAATAGTTTTCAGTCTAATTGTTTGATCGAAGGTAAGATAGAGGTAAAATTATTCAATTTCAAACATCAAAAGCATTCATGATGACAAACCAATCAAACTAAACCAAATTTATCGTTTACAATGCAACCTTTATGGGCCTCTATGATTTTTCTTACAATTACATAAGATTTGAAATGAGAATTAAAATAATGATGATAATAATAATAAATAAATAAATGAAAATAGACAATGACACTTTTCAAAGTCAAGTGTGACTTTTTTTAATATATATCATTTTTACTAAAAAGTGATGTTTGTCATTCAAAAAAGTGACAGAAATTTGAAAAAGAGACAAATCAACAATTAAAACGTTGGAATTGGCTTAAAGTTAATAATAATAATAATAATAATAATAATAATAATAATAATAATAATAATAATAATAATAATAATAAAAAAGTGACACGACAACCGCCTTTCCCATCCACTCACCATCAAGCATCTTTAAGTCTATCACCGACAAAACATCAAGCATATTTAAATCAATTCACTGCCACCGTCACGTACCAACTCAAATTGAGGGAGGGCGATTGACTAGTTAATCAATACTATATCAAAGGAGTTGATATTCATTCAACAGAAGTTGCATCTACTCGAACGTAAGAATTGCAAAACCACCAACAAACTTATTTCTATTCTTATGCTTCCTCGAGCTATTTTATTAAAATTGTCACTTTTTTTAATTAAAAAGTGAGACACAATATCACTTTTTTATTAAATGTGTGTCATCTTTATTAAAAAATGATGTTTGTCAGATAGAAATTTCAAGAAAGTGATAAAAAAATAAAAAAGAGATACACTAAAAAATGTGACAAAAATTAAATAAAGTGAATATCTTTATCAAAAAATGATGTTTGTCAATCAAAAAAGTGGTAGAAATTTCAAGAAAGTGAAAAAAAAAAAAAAAAAAAAAAAAAAGGAAAAAAAAAAAAAAAAAAAAAAAAAAAAAAAAAAAAAAAAAAAAAAAAAAAAAAAAAAAGAAAGA
>NC_036238.1:17654578-17658213 GCF_002742605.1 Olea europaea var. sylvestris
ATTATTTTTGAATTCAAACATTTAATTTATTTTTAATGAATATTTTACTTTTTCATATAAATTTAGTGATTTTCAATTTAGTTTTCTATTTCATGGCAGTGCCTGCATGTATTGAAAAAGAAGATAATTAACTTGTATGTAAATCAACTATATTTCTTTGTAAACCCATTTTTTCTTCTTTTTCCTGACTGCCTTCCCTTGTCAAATTCTTAGATTTTTCTGTGTCTTCAGATAAATTACTATGGATTATAGTTCTCTTTGAAATGTTATTTACCGCCTGTTTGATCCCCATTCTAATCTCATTTTTTTTTTTTGAAATCTCATGTTGTTACAGTATTCTTCTGATAAATTAATTCAGCAAGTTCAGATTTTGTCTGGCGAGAGAGCCGTTGAAAATCGACGGACTATTTTGCCCCCTGAAACAATTATTAATTACATCATTGTCATCCTTTTTTTGAAAGCCACCTAAGGTCAGTTCAATGGTAGATTTGGCAAGAACAAATATCCAAGATTCATTCTTGCAGTATACGATTCAGCAAGTTCTGTATTTGTCAGTTGACAGTCCTTTTGTCTCCTTGGGGCCTGCAACTGTGGAGAAAAAATTTGGAAAAAATGAGAAAAAAATGGGGGCCAAACATGCGCTTAAAATATATACGAGCATTTATGATTGCTATTGATCGCATTCTTTAGTAAATAACTTTTGGCAATTGGATGAATTCTCTCATGAGTTGTTTTCATTGAATGGATCCATATTTTCATTTTATGTCCGTGTCCGCAGCAGAGCCACAGGTTTGTGCATTTGGTGTTTCATCCTGAGAGTTAGCATTGACAAATCTTGAAACTTCAATCTACAATCCCTTCTTCAGTCTCAATACAATTGAAAGATCTTGCTTTTTCTAGGTTTTCTTTTTTAATATTAAATGGCAACATGAAAGTGCATAGCACATTTCAACATTCATTTCACATCTCCAGTCATTTAGCTTTATTTTTGCATCTTGCATTTGATTTTGGCCACTTCACTGGTTGCAAATATTGACGGAAACAGATGTCCTGGCCAATAAAATTTTCATTGTTAACCGTCTTCTTCTAATGGCTCTTGTGCTTGTTAAAATTTTAATCCAATATGTGGTGTTATTCTTTATTTCTAAAACGTACATCATTAGCACTACAATTTATTCAGATTTAGTTGTTCAATGATTTGCTGAGAAGATGAGCCAAATTTAGTTGTCTTTGGATAATCGATTTTGTTATTACTATTTTGACTGACTTGTGGAACTATGTTTTCAGATTGGGCTTTACTACATGTATTCGGGCGTGTACTTTTACATTTCCGGTTACACGCCCCTCACATGGGGGGCGGGTCCCACGCATTTATTGTTCCCGGGTCCCGCCACCCATGTGAGGGGCGTGTAAATGTCCCGGTAAAAATATCATTTTTTCTTTCAGATTTTGGATAGTAACAAAGGCAGAACTTGTTAGATGTGTTTATTGGCTTTTTAATATTTATCTCCTTTGGTTCATGGTGATGTAAAAGCAGTTTATGTAGTCGTGGCATGAGTTTTTTTCATTTTTGGGCACCATGGCTCCCTAAATAAACCTGGGAGATAGGTAGGCTTTCTAATGCCAGAAAATACAGTGTCATTTTGCTCAATGACTCGCTATTCAGTGTTTTAAAAAAAAAAAAAAAAATCTACGTCGTGTCATTTTCTTTAGCATGTTGTCTTTTAGCAGTATTTGTAGTTACCGCTGGGAAAGGGGTCCTAATTACTTGATACATGATGGTCATTGTGAAATTAGTGCAACGACTTGTCGATAAATTGCATTTTTACATGCTCGATATTATTGTGTTCATTCTCAGTATAAATACATCTTCCAATCTATTTCTTTCCTTTCACAAATTCAACTACATGATAACAAATCTTATGTTTGCCTTACATGAGTGATTCGTTTTGGCACTTATCTTTGGTTTATTTCTTGGTAATCTTGCTCTTTCGAATTGTAGTAGAGTGTCGTGTAGATGGCGAATTTGTTATAAATATCCAATTTTGACGAATAATTCCCAATTGTTCGTTCCACTTGTTACTTGTCAATCGAGCCGGGCTTGTTGGATAATGGTCTGGGCTAGAATAGGTATTGTGGTGGGTTAGACTTGCATTGCTATTGTGTTAATTGAAGGGCAACTTACAAAAATACCTTTCAAATTAGTGATGTTTTGAAAAATCATATGAAAAATTTTTTGGAAGCAAAAAATACTGTGTAAAATTAAAAAGTGACACAATGTCACTTTTTTTTTCTTTTTTAAATAAAAATTGTCACTTTTTTTTTTTGGTTAAAACACAATTCAAAAAAGTGACACAAACTAAAAAAAAGTGACAAAGTTAAAAAAAAGTGATACAAGCATTCCAAAAGTGAAAAAAAAAAAAAAAAAAGAGGGACACAAATTAAAAAAAAAGTGACAGAAAAAAAAAAAAAAAAAAGCGAGAAACACTTAAAAAGTCAAAAAATTCAAAAAAAAAAAAAAGTGACAAAATAATATGTTGGTGATTTTCTCGTTGAATAAATCATATCTATTTTATTCTGTTAAGACTTTTGGTAGATATTTAGAAATAGCAATAGTTTTCAATCTAATTGTTTGATCGAAGGTAAGATAGAGGTAAAATTATTCAATTTCAAACATCAAAAGCATTCATGATGACAAACCAATCAAACTAAACCAAATTTATCGTTTACAATGCAACCTTTATGGGCCTCTATGATTTTTCTTACAATTACATAAGATTTGAAATGAGAATTAAAATAATGATGATAATAATAATAAATAAATAAATGAAAATAGACAATGACACTTTTCAAAGTCAAGTGTGACTTTTTTTAATATATATCATTTTTACTAAAAAGTGATGTTTGTCATTCAAAAAAGTGACAGAAATTTGAAAAAGAGACAAATCAACAATTAAAACGTTGGAATTGGCTTAAAGTTAATAATAATAATAATAATAATAATAATAATAATAATAATAATAATAATAATAATAATAATAATAAAAAAGTGACACGACAACCGCCTTTCCCATCCACTCACCATCAAGCATCTTTAAGTCTATCACCGACAAAACATCAAGCATATTTAAATCAATTCACTGCCACCGTCACGTACCAACTCAAATTGAGGGAGGGCGATTGACTAGTTAATCAATACTATATCAAAGGAGTTGATATTCATTCAACAGAAGTTGCATCTACTCGAACGTAAGAATTGCAAAACCACCAACAAACTTATTTCTATTCTTATGCTTTCTCGAGCTATTTTATTAAAATTTTCACTTTTTTTAATTAAAAAGTGATACACAATATCACTTTTTTATTAAATGTATGTCATCTTTATTAAAAAATGATGTTTGTCAGATAGAAATTTCAAGAAAGTGATAAAAAAATAAAAAAGAGATACACTAAAAAATGTGACAAAAATTAAATAAAGTGAATATCTTTATCAAAAAATGATGTTTGTCAATCAAAAAAGTGGTAGAAATTTCAAGAAAGTGAAAAAAAAAAAAAAAAAAAAAAAAAAGGAAAAAAAAAAAAAAAAAAAAAAAAAAAAAAAAAAAAAAAAAAAAAAAAAAAAAAAAAAAGAAAGA
>NC_036238.1:17658251-17666808 GCF_002742605.1 Olea europaea var. sylvestris
AAAAAAAAAAGTGGTAAAAATTTAAAAAAAAGAAAAAAAAAAAAAAAAAAAAAAAAAAAGGGGATACACTAAAAAAAGTGACAAAAATTAAATAAAGTGAACTGCCAATTAAAATATTAAATCAGTTCAAAGTGACAAGAATATAAAAAAAGTGATACAACTACTGTCCATTGCCTTCATTCACTGTTGAGCATTTTTAAGTTAGTTCATCGATAAAATACCAATCAAAATGTCAAGCATCTTTAAGTCAATTCACCGTCATCATAATCTACCAACTTGAATCGAGGAAGGGAGACCGACCAACTTACTAATCAATACAACATTATAGGAATTGACATTCATTCAATAGAAGATTGCATCAACAAGGTAATTGCAAAATCACGACAAACTTATTTCTATTCCTCTGCATCCTCGAGCCATTTTACAAAGGGCTCCTATGCCTTCACAAAGTTTTGTCTGTGTAGCAACGTAAAATAAAAATAATTATGCTAAGCACTAAAACACACAATTACATTATCCACAAATGAAGTTCTCTTTTATATTTAGATTGTAATCAATTTATCCAAGACACAACTATCTGTAAAGCAAGAAATAACAGTATCCACTTATTATCTTTATAAGCTATTTAATTTATAATTTATCCAAACACAAAATATACCTAACATATTTGACCTACTGATATAAGATATATAGTATTCCATGAATTTTTCTCTCTTGAACCACAAAACAAATAGTTAGAAAACAAAATTGATTTGTACTATTTTTTAGTCAATAAAGTAGCTACGATTCGTCCAAAACTTTTGCAGCAAAAATTGCAAAACTAAAATAAAAAATTTCAGGCAAAAGAATTCAAAATGATGAAGAATTGAGATAAAAGACGGAATGACCTTGAGTGATGTCTGGTTTTTGAGTAGAAGGCGAAGAGCCCATCGCAGAAAGTGGGAAGAAATTCAGTTTATCGATTTGTTTAGTGTCCCTAAAACTAAAGAAAATGGTGGCACAAAATGGGACTTGAATGAAAAGTTGGATAGAGAGGTGAAGAAGTTGCTGCCTGCTATGAGAGGCGATTAGGCTAGCAAAGTTGTAGCGTTGCAGCAAGATACGAAGATAAATGGTGATGCTGTTGGAATCTCCTTCATTAACGATCACCATATCATGACCTTGTGCCTGTAAAAACAATTGAGATTGCGCCTTCAGCTCGGTGGATCCATTCACGGGAAATTGAGAGAAAGAGAGGAGAATAAAGATGATTAGGGATTAGTTTTAAAAATAATGAAAAATACAGTATTTTATACTTTGTAATTGTTTTCACATGATTTTTCGGAAGTGGATTATATTTAGGGTATACAGTCTAATATTACCATTTTTTATCCGACCCAACATTATTGATTTGATCTAAAATCAAATCAACCCAACTCAGAATCGATCAAGCTTTGGTTGGTTTGGAATAGGTTAGTTGGTTTGGGCTTGTGCTCAATTCAGTTGAAATTATGGAGCATTTTTTTATTTTTTTTTACTATTTTTTTTTGGATTCATTCATTTCATCACACAATATTTTTAGTTTATCGTCAAATAACTTTGTATTTGTACATAATATTCATGTCAATCAATCTATGTAAAAAAAAAAAAAAAAAGGACTTTCTATATTTTAGATCATTCTCTTATTTCTACTATTGCATTTTTTTTTTTTAATTTTAGATTCATCGGGTTGGGTTAGGTTGGGTTGAATTTTAGTTTCTAGCCTGAGACCCAACACAATTCGACCTCAAATTTATCTTTCAACTCAATCCAGCCCAATTGAACTTAAAAACTTTCGATTTGAGTTGGTCGACTTGAGCAGTTTGGGTTGATTTTGCCTAGCCCTAATTATATGGTAGAAACAGTGGGTTTGAGTTAATTAATCTTTTTATTTTTTATTTTGCAAGCAATGCTACTCGTATAGAAATAATGTCCAAATAGATTTTTAGATGCAGTTGGACAATATAAAAGTTGGCTTTTGATAGGTACTGCTCCCCCCTCCCCCTTATTTTTAATTCCACATCACATTCTGTTATTTAATCTGTGTAATGCATGTCGTACAATTAGCATTTTGATGCATTGATCTTGACAACACATTTTTCAATTAACTGTTAAATTTTTGACACATGCGGGGTGTCAATCAAAGGTGTATATTTTGCGTGTACGAGTAGTTTAATCCTTATTTTTATTATCCAGAATATTTATAAGTAGAGGTCTTCGAATCCTAAACTTCTGGCCAATAGACACGGCAGCTTTAAAATCAAGGGTGTGAGATTTTTGGATAGCCAGGCACATTTTTGATATTTAAACGCATTCAAATTATTTCAATTTTCAATTAAGGAAACTACTATAATAATTTGAAGGAAAACTAGTGAAAATAAAAGATAGAAAAAAAACAATAAATACTTTTTGTGAGTAGTAAAATTATGTATTAAATATAAAGAGTTTGTTAGAGTATTAAAAAAAAAATTATACTCTAATTTTATAGGTTCCCTTTAGACAAGAGTCTCTTAAAAATGCTCTAAGTAATCCTATTTTGTGGATTTTTGACAGATTTTCAAATTAAATCATTTAAAATAGTTTGACAAAAGTCAAAACTTAAACCTAATGGTTGATCCGATTTTAAACTCGACTTTGCTGTATATTTTTTATATTCACTTTATCGTGATTAGTTCATTAATTATTAACATATTTTGTCATAATTTATTGATGATAAAAAAAAAAATATTACATGCCAATGTATTAATTTTATTCTAATAAAACAAAGAAAAGTCACAATAAAACAACATAGGCCATCGTTGGCACAGACTTGAGAGAGTGAAAATCATTGGTATTGTAGAGCTTTTTAGTTCTGAATGCCTGCGACATGACGACTTAAGACCATAAGGATTTCCACTTTTGGTGTATGCCAAGAAGATCGGTAGAAATGGTCTGATTAGTTTCAAACAGAACCCAAAATATAGGAGTCAAGAACAAGGTTCAACAGACATGCTACTGGTTGGGATCTTGTTCTCATATACAGTGGCGAATTCAGGATTTCGAATCAGCACGAGCAGCCGTCGACCGTAATAAAATATTAATAGCTCGTTTGATGTCCTTTTTTTTACCCAAAAAAAAAAAATCTTTTTGAAATAGTGATTTAATAGAGAATGTGTGGTTAAAAATAAGGATAAGTTTTGAATTGTGTATAATATTATTTTATTAAAAAATATATGATTAAAAATAAGAGAAATAAAAATGTATTCTGAAATAAATGGGAATCAAACTATGTCTAAAATTTAAATACAATAATTTAATTTGTTGAAATTGAACATATAAAATTTTGTTATAAAAAGTAAAATGTACCCACCAAATGATATTTTTGCTTAGTTTTGTATACTTCAAAGGAAGAGCACAAGTTTCAATCTTATTAAAACCGCTAAAATCTAATATATACCTTTTGTTTAAATAGTGCCACAAATTAAATAGTTACCTTAGTGGTCACATTCTGAACAAGTTGAACTAAACTTTGCAGGTTTGAATCTCGTTGGCACCAATCATTATTACATTAATTTTGGTAAAAATAGTATAACTAAAAATATTTGTACTGTACATTGAGTTGGCTGGAAAAAAATTCGAGCCTGGGACCTCGAGGATGTGTGTGCAAGCACTAGCCAACCTAGCCTGAAGAAATGTTGTAAATAAGAGTGAATTATCAATAATATAATATAAACTATTGACTGTCAACCAAAAAAAAAAAAGGCAATCGGCGGATCCAGCATGCGCGGCTGTGGGAGCTCGCCAGGTCCTGGATCCGCCACTGCTTATATATCAAAATTGTTTTAGAACAATTTGGTTCATTTCAAAATCATTTCGTTAACAGGTCTTTGTGGTACCTAATCGACAATTTCAAAAGAGAATTTTGATTTGATTTCCTAGTTTGATGGTTTTTGCTTAAACTTACTTAGAATTTCACTCTCTTGTTCTGCTATCTAAGTCACGAGTTGGTAGACATTTGTTGTAGCAGATATTGATCCAACAACTCGAGGTTGAGTTGATAATACATGTCATTATACTAATCTGGATAAGAATATGACAATTGAACTAACCATTCATGTCAAGTATACAACTAAATCATTTACAAGATAGCGAATGAGGTAAAGAAGATTACTTAACACTCACTTTGGATAGCTAAAAGTAAGTAGCCCACGTTTGATAGCCATTATAAAGAGAAATTGGAGGGAAAATAATGTCTTGAATAGTGATATTTTTTGAAAAATGTGTGATTAAGAAATAGCAAAAAAATTTAGTTTACATGTAGAATAATTTATTATGTGAACGTGTTGTTAAAATGAATATGGGAAATAAAGAATTTTAATTTTAAAAAGTCAAAAAGGGGCTCATAAAAATTTATAATTCTCATCAACTGTAAATGCATATTCCCAATTCACATTTGACGTCTAAAACTAATCTATTCTCCACACAACTTGGAGATTGCCCTATAGTAACAATGGAACATTTCATAATTTCCACTTCACAAAATTACCTAATTACTTTATTTGGACTAACTAGGTATATATAGTATTAAATTATACTGTATGGATACTAGAAAAAAAAATTATTTTTTCCCTATCCTTTTCCCTATCCTAATGCTATCTAATGTATCGATATTATCAAACTTATCATAAACGCCTCTCTACATCAAAGAGCATGATAGTAAATTAACAAGGGAAAAAAATCCAGGGATCATTAAAACCGGCTTCATCCGAGGGGGAGATTATTGAGAAAGCTTCTGGCGAAGCGTTTTACTAGCGATTGAGTTGCTCAGTGATATAATCAATTAACGGGTTATTTATCGGTCGATCTGCGAAATGTTGGAACCTGACCCAAGCACTTACTATAGGGACGTCCATTGGCTGGAGAATTCGGATTACTGGTCGGGTGTAGGGTCGATCCTGCCGTTGTTGCCTAATCATGCTCAGTCCATTTCGAGGAGGGTCGGAGCCTTTAAAACCTCCTAAAACAGGGGGCAACTGGCGACGACTGGGTATCTACCAAGAAATTGTTATCAACCCCACTCTAATGGGTTTCTTGACATTCTCAATCTGATCAAAACCACTAGGAAGATAACGTAATTCGCAAAACAAAGTAATAAATGTACAAAAATATGGACATATAATAATTTTTTTGATTAATTATAGCCTAATTTATTTTATATTTTGTTTATTAGGTAAAATTCAATAAATGGACGTGGAATTGAAATAAAGAAACGAAAAATGGTAAAATCTAAAGTTTAGGGATCTAATTGCAACTTTTTAATAGTTCATTCAGACCTAAAAAATGAAGATTGAATATGGTACAGGTGCAATTGGATGCAATTAGAAGTTAAATGACCAAAATTGCAAGAGAAAAGGAACTTGAAATGTTCAAAATCAAATTTGGGGACCAAATTACACATCTGCAAAATTTACAACCCAACTTTTGGAAAATTTTAATAGAAAACGGGCACCTAGGCGCCACTAGAACCTAGTTTTTGTTAGGCCTTCATTAAGATTATAATTTATATTTTCTCTCTACTTATTGACCACTCATCATTCAATAAAATAATATTACAGGTGATTCCAAAAAAAATTCTTCTTTTATAATGACACATTCTTTAAAAAACGCTATTCTAATCATTGAAATTTCAAATAATGGGAGCCAAACAGAGGTTAGAATTCTTCTCCAATTGAAATTTTGAGGGAGCCTTATAAATACCAAACAACTTCACTCATAAAAGACACCCCTCATACACCATTACTCATATGATCATTATGAAAGAGATGATAATCAATTGTTCTTGTGAGAGTTAAAAAGCAATTACAAGTTTTCAAGAAAATTGGAATTTCAAGTTTGATTTTTGGGGAGACAAGTAGTGGATACATTGGCGATTAATCAAGAAATCGTTGAAGAGATTCAAGATTTTAATATCATTTTTCTTCTTGCTCATCAATTGAAAATTCAGGTTGTGGTCTTTCAATTAAACTTTTTGTTTTGTTTTGTTTTGTTATTGTTTTGTTTTTGTTTTTTTTTTTTTTTTTTTTTTAATTTTGTAATGATAGGCTAGGGTTTTTAATGACTAAGATATTGATGAACCATTATGTTAAAGTTTTTAATATTAATTTGATAATTTGACTATCAATATGTGTTTATTCTTTGATGATTGTCATTGTTTTTAATGCTTTTTAATTACTTGATAATTAATTGGATTGATTTGTGAGTTTTATTGATTTCGAAAGAAACAATAGGATAAATAGCACATTATAACCACTGTAAAGTTTGATAGGAAATATTGATATATTGATATGCTTTGCATGATTTATATAAATGTTTTAGCATTTTTAATGCATGGTTTCATGTTTGCCTCTTTTATATAGAAATAGAAAGATCACATGAGAGGATATATTTAATTGAAATTGAGAGATATTTTTTAATTAACTTAGGAAAATTAATCAACAAGAATGTGCACATATTATCATGTTATCGAGGTCTTAGTAACTTTTTTTTTTATCTAAATTACAAAAGATTTATAATTTGATCACTAGAATTGTTAGTTTAATTAGTTAATTAATATAAATCACTCAAACAACTTTGGCTATTCAATTAGATTTAAAATAGATTAACACTAGATTAAGTATACAGTTCTCGTAGGAAAGACATCATATTCATCACTTTATTAATTGTTAGTGATTCAGTACACTTGCGAAAAATCAAACGATCACAAAGTGACATGAAGTTTATACTCTTCCCGGTGTTAGTGATAATCTGTGGACCCTCCGGTGCTCAAGAATCCGAGTTCTTTGCCAGGTAAATGGATATTTGATTCTGCAGTAATCTGATCTTGTTACTCACGTTTGACTCAAATTGCATGTATTCCATGTCCAGGCTTACTGCGATGTCCCAAAATTCTTCTACTTTCCTATATCAAAGAAGATGACAGGGTCTTTTCCCATCTTGCCATCATTATATCCATATCCATACCTGTTGGGCTGTGATGCCAACAAGATCAGTCCAATTTATAGGCAATGATGATAAAATTTCAGGCCCAATAGATAAAGAGCAGATTGATCCACTCTTTTATACTTAGACGACCCGCTTAATCGAGCCCAATAATCGGCCCATTCTCATAGTTGCTCTGGGACCGTTGTATCGACCCATTAATCTGATGGCTGATGATTTCTACTATAAATATACCCTTTTCTCATTCACTAGGGTTGGAAGTCGTCATTTTCATTTTTCTCTCTTCTGTAAGCCGTGTTTCTGGAACCTTCACTAGGGTTTTCAGTTTTGTTCTTCTTCGATCTCTTTGTGTGAGATTCTGAAGAATCATCTCTGTGATATTCATTCCTTGGGTGATTCTTCTCTGTGTGAGAGCCTTGTGTCGAAGGGGTTTGTTCATTCTGTGTCCTGTTGAAGTAACTCTGTAGATTTGGGATTGTGAGGGCTCGTAGTTAAGATTTGGTGTCTCTGTGATGTTTGAAATGGGGTCTTTGGTCTGAGCCTAAAAGGATTTTCACTTGGTGCTGTGGTCTTAGGGGATTCATGTAAATGGTATATTTTTGATGTGCTATTTCTGATTTGTGTATAATAGTGGTATCAGAGCTTCAATAATTCGTTCTTGAGTCTTCGGTCGAAGCTCGAACACTGGAAAACTAATTTTCAGGCGTTCGATTTCAGATCGCGAAACCCTAGGTCTAGATTTGTGTCGATCTGGTGGTTTGTTGAGTTGATTCGAAACAGGACTGTGGAAAACGAGAAAGTTTTGTGACTTCTCGCCTCGACCTGTAGAAGGACCCTAAAATAAGAGGTCCCGTGGTTTCCTTTTTTGAACTGGAACCCTAATTTCGAAGCTGTAAAGGCTCGGTTCATGTTTTGGTGATCTGGAAAACACTCACCCCTTGCTGTGATAACTAATTCCTGATTAGTGCTGGTGGTTAATCGTTTAATCACCCTTAGGTTTACACTTCCTGATCCCTACATGATCACACACACACACGTAACACTGTGTATATTTTGATTATGCCTCTATCTTGATATGGCTAATTGTTGTATATTGTAATTTGTTACATTAATTGATGATATCTCGTTATTTTTGTCTGTGATCTCTATCTGTGATCGTTTAAGTTTGGGTGATTCAAATTGAGCCTTGACCTGAGAACTTGATTCTCACGGAATCCTGGTGAATTTGGTCAACCCTAGGTTCTGCAGATATTGTTTATTAATACTGAGATGTTGTTTTTGCCTATATTGTTGTATTTCCTTGGTTCTTGTAGTGTTTATATTGATATGATTATTGATCTTGAGATTGCTGAAATTTTTTGTAATAAGGAATAATTGTGACTTAGTAATCTGATTACATTTTATTTTTCTTGTGATCTAAAACATCATTTTTTTTTTTGCGAAGGTCAAATTTAACAGATTTTTCAAAAGTTGATTATCTGTCTTGTTTTAATTTTTTGGGAAACACTGTGTTTTAGTTTTTCAAACAATAAAACATGACAAAATCTTTTGAACTTGGTGT
>NC_036238.1:17667227-17677569 GCF_002742605.1 Olea europaea var. sylvestris
TATGGTAGAGATACTCTAACACCTGACATTGTTATAGATTCATTAAGAAGTAGGGAACTTGAACTTAAGTCTGAGAGAGGTAATAGTGCCCATGAAAACTTGTTTGCTAGAGGGAGGACTTTAAGTAAGTCTAGTGGTACTCAGGAAAGCTATAATAATCAAGGAAACAATAATAGGAGAAAGTTTAAGAGTAAAGGCAGGTCTAAGTCAAAAACTAGGACTAAAAAGTGTTATGGGTGTGGAAAATCTGGTCATTTTATCAAAGACTGTTATAAGAAGAAAAATGAACAAAAAGGCAAGGGTGTTGATGAAGGTAATGTGGTAGAATCTGATGGTTCTACCACAGTTAATGTATATGCTGTGACTGAAAATCTACCTAACTCTGTAAATATGGTTGATGAGAACCAAAACCAAGAATGGATCTTGGATTCTGATTGTACCTTCCATATGACCTCTAAAAAGGCATATTTAGAAAATTTTAAGAAAATTGATGGAGAAGAAGTAGTTATGGGCAATAAAATAGCCTGCAGAGTTGAGGGAGTTGGGAATGTCACTTTAAAATTTGATAATGGATACATTTACACCCTTGAAAGGGTGGGATATGTACCTGAATTAAATAGGAACCTGATTTTCATCGGAAATCTGGATGATATGGGGCTGCAAGAAAAAATAGGAGATGGTTTTTTGAAAGTGATAAAATGATCACTTGTTATTTTTAAAGGTGTTAAAAGAAATGAGATTTATGTGATCAAAGCTAGTACAGTGTATGATCACATAGGTGAGTCTTCAAGTGTTGAAGTTGATGCCACTTTAAAATGACACAAGAGATTGGCCCATGTAGGTGAAAAGGGCCTACACATCTTTTATAAGAAAGGTGTGTTTGGAAAAGACTCTATATCTAAGGTGTCCTTTTGTGAAAAATGCACCTTAGGTAAGCAGCATAGGCTGCATTTTAACACAGGAAAACATAGAACCACCTCTACCCTTAAATATATACATGCTGATTTGTGGGGACCTTCATCCACCATTACTCAAGGAGAAAATAGATATTTTTTGTCCTTGATTGATGACTATTCTAGGAAGGTTTAGGTTTATTTGTTGAAACATAAATCTGAAACCTTTGAGAAATTTAGAACTTGGAAGATTCTGGTGGAAAATGAAACTGGGAAGAAAATTAAGGTCCTTAGGACAGACAATGGTCTCGAGTTTTGCAATGCTGAATTTGATCAATTATGCAAAAGTGATGGGAATAAAAAGCATAAAACAATACTTTATACACCTCAGCAGAATGGAGTGGTTGAGAGAATGAATAGAACCTTGTTAGATAAGGTTAGGTGCATGTTGATAGGCTCAGGAGTTCCTAAGGTTTTATGGGGTGAAGCTGTAATGACAGCTTCATACATTGTTAATAGAACCCCCTCAAGTGCTCTAGGTGATAAAACACCTGAAGATCTATGGATAGGACATGTTCCTGATTATTCTCATTTAAGAATTTTTGGTTGTGCTGTCTATTCCCATCAAAGTATAGGGAAACTTGAACCTAGGGCCCAGAAATGTGTTTTCTTGGGATATCCTGATGGGATTAAAGGCTATAGGCTTTGGAGTAAAGAGGTAAAAGGTTTTAAAATCATCACCAGCAGAGATGTGACCTTTGATGAGTGAAAAATGCCTTGTTTAGAAAATAAGGAGCCAAAGGGGCTATCTAGTGATGAAAAGGGTGATAATACCAAGCTGCAGGTGGAGCTTGGCTCACCTACTGAACCTGTTGGTGATGAACAGGTGGAGGAAGAAACTGGAACAGCTTCTGTTCCTCAAGAAAATGAAGAAGAAAGTGTTCAAGAAAATCTGGAAAGTCAGCCTGATGAATTGGGGGATTACCAATTAGCTAGAGATAGGACTAGGAGAGAAGTAAGAGAGCCAGTTAGGTATGGAGATTACCTTTCACTTGCTGTTTTGTCCTATCAAGACTTAGTGTTTAAAGAACCTAAATCTTATGAAGAGGCTATGAGCTGCCAGCAATTTGAGAATTGGCATGCTGCTATGATAGATGAAATGGACTCCTTAATGAAAAATGAGACTTGGACTTTAGTTCATAAACCTGCAGGTAAGGCCCTTGTTGATTGCAAGTGGATCTTTAGTGTTAAGGAGTGAAATACTGAAAAGATGCCCATAAGATTTAAGGTTAGACTTGTAGCAAAAGGATTTATGCAAAAGGAGGGAATAGATTATAATGAGATATTTTCTCCTGTGATAAAGTACACAACAATTAGAGCTATGCTTGCTTTTGTTGCTCATTATGATCTTGAACTTGAACAAATGGACGTGAAAACTGCCTTCTTGCATGGTAAACTTGATGAAGTGATTTATATGAGACAACCACCTGGTTTTATTGATGAAATTAAATCTGATCATGTGTGTTTGTTAAAAAGATCATTATATGGCTTAAAACAATCTCCACGACAATGGTACAAAAAGTTTGATAATTTTGTATCTACTATTGGTTTCATGAGAAGTGAGTATGATCATTGTCTTTATTTTAAAAGAGATGATGAAAATGCTATTGTTGCTTTTATACTCCTTTATGTGGATGATATGTTACTGATTGGTCAGAATATGCATATTATTAATCAGATAAAACGGTCTTTAAGTGCTGAATTTGAAATGAAAGACTTAGGACATGCAAAGAGAATTCTAGGAATGGAAATCACTTGGAAAAGGCACCATAGGTTACTGTACTTGAAGCAAACTGCATATATTGAAAAAATATTGATTAAGTTTGCCATGCATAACTCTAAATCTGTTTCACTTCCATTGGCCAACCATTTTAAACTTAGAAAGGAGCAATGTCCTGTAGATGAATCTGACATTAGACAAATGGAAAATGTAATCTATGCTAATGCCGTAGGTTCTGTTATGTACACCATGGTATGTACTAGGCCTGATATAGCTCATTCCATTAGTACATTAAGTAGATTTATGGCCAATCCAGGACATGACCATTGGGTTGCTCTAAAATGGCTGTTGAGATATTTGAAAGGATCTTCACATCTTGGTTTGATTTTTAGTGCCTGTAATGAAGGTGTTGTACTTAAGTGTTTTGTATATTCAGATTTTGCAGGAGATAGAGATAATAGGAAATCTATCACTTCTTATATGTTTACTTTGTGTAATACATGTATTAGTTGGAAATATCAACTTCAACCTATTGTTGCTCTATCTACTACTGAAGCTGAGTATGTTGCTGCAACTGAAGCAATAAAAAAAGCCTTATGGCTTAAGGGCTTGTTATCTGAAATAAATGAATTAAGTAACCCTGTTGTCTTATATTCAGATAGTCAAAGTGCAATTCACCTATGTAAAAACCCTGTTTTTAATGAAAGAACCAAATATATTGATGCTAAGTTGCATTTTATTAGAGATGTTGTTTCAAAAGAACTTACTTTACTTGAGAAAATTGCAACTCAGTTTAATCCAGTTGATGTAGGGACTACGGTAATACCGTTAAACAAGTTTAAGTCTTGTTTACAAATTTTGAACATTGATACTTGTTAGATATTTTTGGTTCTGTACAGGTGCTGAATCTGATGCTTATTGGAAGTACTGGGAAGCTGCATTCTTTGGAGAGATATAAATTTTGTTTTACTTTCATTAGACTTCTTGTATGACCATTGGCATCAAGGTGGAGATCTGTTGGGCTGTGATGCCAACATGATCAGTCCAATTTACAGGCAATGATGATAAAATTCCAGGCCCAATAGATAAAGAGCAGATTGATCCACTCTTTTATACTTAGACGACCCGCTTAACCGAGCCCAATAACCGGCCCATTCTCATAGTTGCTCTGGGACCGTTGGATCGACCCATTAATCTGATGGCTGATGATTTCTACTATAAATATACCCTTTTCTCATTCACTAGGGTTGGAAGTCGTCATTTTCATTTTTCTCTCTTCTGTGAGCCGTGTTTCTGGAACCTTCACTAGGGTTTTCAGTTTTGTTCTTCTTCGATCTCTCTGTGTGAGATTCTGAAGAATCATCTCTGTGATATTCATTTCTTGGGTGATTCTTCTCTGTGTGAGAGCCTTGTGTCGAAGGAGTTTGTTCATTCTGTGTCCTATTGAAGTAACTCTGTAGATTTGGGACTGTGAGGGCTCGCGGTTAAGATTTGGTGTCTCTGTGATGTTAGAAATGGGATCTTTGGTCTGAGCCTAAAAGGATTTTCACTTGGTGCTGTGGTCTTAGGGGATTCATGTAAATGGTATATTTTTTATGTACTATTTCTGATTTGTGTATAATAATACCCATCAACATCTTTCTTGCTAAAACTTCCTAAATGACGTCAGGATCCGGCAACTGATGTCAGATTCTCAAGAATTTAATTTTCTTGTAAAGAAAAAAAAAGTGAATATAGATGAGCAAGTGGATGAGAGTTATGGGATGTAGAATTAGAGAGATGGTTATATAGGAGTGTTTTAAGCGGGAAGAAGGACTGGGTACAGATTTTAAATTATGAAAATTACGTTTGAGAGTACTGTTAATTTCTAATTTGTAATTCTAGGGGCGGATTTAGAAAAAAAAAATTCAGTGCGGGCGATATTAGCAAAAGTACAAAAAAATAACAATATTATAACACAAACATTATATTAAAAATGAAATACCTTACAATCATTCTTTATGAGTTTTCATACTTTGATAACTTTGTAAAATCACTTCATTATCGAACTTGATTTGAATGTTAGCATTGTAATCCAAAATAGAAGTCCTTAATCCAGGAACCGTGGAAAGTTGTGCAACATCGAAATCATCTCTATTTGACGTCTCCTTATCAACATATTCCATATCTTAAAGAAAATCTTTCCATGATTATTTTTACAAAAATCCAATTTCAAAATTTCACAAGAACAAATCTGCTACCTGTAGCATGAAAACATAAGATTGAAAAGTTAACTACTATAAAGAATCAAACCTTGAATGAAAAACAGTAAAGCCCTAAATTTTAGTTTAGACCCTAAAATCCAATTTCAAAATTTAGCAAGAAATTAAGTGAAAACGTGCAAGAAATTAATTTTAAAAAAAATCATTTTAAATCAAATATGAGATGAGAATAATACAGTAAAATTTTGACAAGGTACTAAATCTGTAAAATAGAAGAAGGCAAAATAAATTGTATTTCTAATTGATACATAAAATGAATTGGAGAATAACTAAATAAGTTTTGTAACTAAAAGTCCATATTCAAACATGTATAAGTATACATGTCCTGATACCCGCCAATTGCAATTAAAACTTACAAAATCACCTAGGAAATCTCCTAAACCTCATTTCCCTCTCTTTTTTCAAATTTGTAGGGATCTCTCTCTCTCTCTCTCTCTCATGAAGACAATGACTAATCAATCTCTCCCCAAAATACAGCTTCTTCACATTTCATGGATAATAATTTGATGCTAGAAAAAGAGGAGAGAGATATCTTTAATGGAAAAAAATAACCTTTGACTTTGAGGCTTGAAGTGTGTATATCATAGCAGAGAGATAAAGATACAGGAAGTCGAGGTCGAAGTCGAACTACACATTTCAAGTTTTATCGACTTTTCAACAACACATCATCAAGTTTTATTAAAATATATTAAAAATCTAATTTTTAACAAAACAAAATAAAAACTTACCTGTTTGAGTCCCTTCTTCTTTTTTTTACCAAAATGTATCTTGAAATAGTATTTTGTTGAAGAATATATGTGCGCTTGAAAAATAAGAAAAAGTTTTACATTTGTATATAAAATTATTTTATGAAAGAATATGTGGTTGAAAATAAATTTCGAAAAAAATGAGTTTTTGGAAAAATGCAGCCAAAGATATATTCATTTTACTTTTCAAAAGTGAGGCATGAGAGAGTCACATGACTTTTCAATTGTCAAACAAATTGAAATCGATAACGTGAGACACACTGACTATGAAACTTAAAAAGTTGAAAAATGTATTAGTTAAAATTAAAAGTCGAATATTTAGATGCATCATTTTGTATAGATAGTGGGTCTCAGAGACAATGCCTTTGGTAAACGTCATGGAATACAAGGAAATGCATGGAAAAGTGTCGTGGATATACTAGTTTGATTACAACGAAAGTATTCTCTTGAAAAGTGTATTTCAAAGTCCTTTCTTCTAAATAAGAAGCAATTTAGAGACTTGTACTAAACCAACTTGACTTGACGCAAATAAAACACATATGTATAGGCGCGGAGCCAGCACTCGACGAGGGGGCGCGGCCGCGCGTGCTGGCTCCGCTGAAATCTTTAGAATTGCCGATACTAATCAGGTTGTTGCAGAGTTGCAGAGCTGGCCAGAGCTGGAGGAAGACGAAAATGAAAGAGAATAGGCCTTTTTTTTCCTGGTTTGGGCTTCAGTGAAGTGAGGTATCGTTGGGCCATTTTTTGTTTTGCCCAATTCTCAAATGAAACTAACTAATGGTCCAATTTACTAACCATTTTCAATCATCAACCAGCAAAGAATCCAAATGCCCAAATCGTGGAAGCCAAACCCTTCTTCACTCTCCAATCCACACGACCTAGGACACTGGACAAGCAGACTCCATCTCCATAATTACGTTCAAAATTGAAGAAGAGGTAGCATCGACGATGCCACGAGGAGGAGAAGTCGCGGGATCCCAGAGCCAAGTGCCAACAACATGTTCTGCAACTTCAGTTGCCAAGTGCAGAGCCGAGTGTCGTAAGTCCGTGACTGCCGTCTGCTGTTTCTGAGTTTCTGCCTTCTAGTTTTGAGCTGGTGACTCTTTCCCCCTCCCTCTCTCTCTCTCTTTTTGTTTCGGTTTTACTCTATTTTGTTTGGGTTAATGCCGACTTGACTTGTAGAATAGTTGTTTGTTGATGTTGAGTATTGAGTAATTTAATGTTAATTATGTTATGATTTATTAATTTGGGAATTTATGTTTGCAAATTGTGATTTGTGAATTATGATAAGAAATTTAAGTTTTATGAGTTATGATTATTGATTTGGGAATTTACATTTAGGAAATTAGGATAGACGAAAAATTTTAATTGAGAAGATGTTGGCCGCTCAATTCAATCTGTGGATAACTAGCAGATTTTTTTTTCTTCAACTTAAACAAGATTGAAATGAGAGTGCATTTGATATGGACATTGCTTCTTAGGTTTAGACCAATTATAAATGAAATGAACATGGTGCAGTGGGTAGGATGGGGTATGAGGTTTGTGCTATGAGCATGCAAATTAATCTAGACATCTCGTTCTTTTTAGTTTTTAGTAGTTAGAGAAACTTTTTGGTCAACTGTGAAAGTCTCTCTTTCTCTTAACTAACTCTCACCTCTCTTTCCAAAAATCAACCTATCTAATAACCGTCGACAATCAATGACCGAACTATTACGATCGTTGATTATTGACGATCAATGGTCAACCTCCGCCCTAGCTACACTTCGATGCTGGATTCGCCCCTGCATATGTATATTTTATTTTTCTTACTTCTTGTGTCTTTATTTATTCCCCATATTCATATACATCCCAGCATGCTTGGCTAAAGCCTAAAAATAGTATAGTTATTTTAACTAATTTTAATTAACTTTTTCTACCTTTCAAAAATAAAATTAGCGCAATAGAGTTCTGATTATGAAACTTGTCATGATATCATTACTAGAAAAATAAAAATAAAAATAAATTAAAGTTGACTTAAAAATAAAAATCTCGACACTGGTTGACATTTACTCTAAGAATTCGAATGATATGTTCAAAGTTTCACTGTCTTTTTTGTGCGTGATGTTATTTTTCAATTGATTTTTGGTACGACTATTATCAGTTATAGAAAGGTTATGTTCATAACCCTAATCATTATTCTTGAATAAGTTTTATAATTAAAAGATTTCTCATTAGTTGTTTTGGAGCAACCAAGACAATCTATCTCGCTTAGATAGATAGATTCTTGAGCTTATAATTAGTTAATCAGCTTATTTTTCCCAAAACTAATTTTTTCAAAATGATAAACTAAAAAGTAGCTGAAATATTCATTAAAGCACTTGATGATCTAATACCTAATCTATTCTCCACAGAACTTGGAGAGAGCACAGTTGACCAAATCATACGTTCCCTTTCAAAATTACCTAATGATCACAAAAATGAATCTCGTGGTACTTATCCAAACAATGTAAGAGGCTGTTTGAGAGTGATTTTGAGAATTGATTTTTTGACTGTTAGAAGAAAAGTGGGGTCTACCTGTGAGAGAAAAAGTCAAATATGACGGCTGAAATAGTGAAATAACGGTCAAAAAATCAATTTTTTTGTGAAAAAATCGGGCCCAAACAGGCCCTAAGTGTTGGATCAAAAAATTTCGACTTTTTGCTATCATATAATACTATCTACCGTATCTCATCTAACATCTTTGGTGGTGTTTTGGCAAAAGAATTGTATTTTATCAAACATGTTACCGTGTCAAATTACGTAATCGTCAATTATTGTGTAAAGCATCCGCCCAAGCCTTTAATTCGGCCTAGCAATCGTCCCGGACCGCCTTCTGAACCAAGAGATTACCGGGTCATTCATTGCGAGAGCCATGGGGCCTACTGGGGTTCTGAATCCTACAATTTCCAAATTGTCTACGCAGGGATGATCAAAACCCGCCATCTCGCCCTTCTTCTCTGCATTCTTGCAATCTTTACAGAAACCCTTCTTATTTTCTTTTGTAATCGCCATCATTCTCGAAGATCTTATATTCGAAACTGTATCCAGGTTGTTACCATGACCCCAAGTAAACCTTGGACGATTCACCCTTTTAGGCCTCGGAGTTTTCAGAACCTGCAAAAACGAGCGGCAAACTGGGGCCGGTTCATTGCGCACCGGCCAATCGTGGTGGTGGTGCTTCGTCATTAATTCATTAAAAAACGCAACTCCATTGCCATTGGTCATCTCCCATGGATTTCTTGACATTAATTCCAATCTTTTCCAAACCACTAGGAAGATGATGTCATTCTGCAAACAAAGAAAGTCGAAGTTGATATCTTCTTTGGCGGGAACCACCAGTGGACCATCCGGTGCCGGAGAATACGGGTTCTTGACGAGGAAAATGGATACTTGATGCGGCGATTTGCCTATCTTCTCACACACGTTTGACACGAATTGCGTGTGTTCCAGCCCCACGTTTATTACGACGTTCCCGCAATTGATCTCCTTTACTCCGTCGAAGAAGACCACAGGGACCTCCGGCTGCGAATCCTCCCATCCGGGAGGTACCTCCATTTTCTGGCCAAAACTTCCTAACTAACGTCAGATTCCCGGCAAGTGATGTCAGCTTCTCTAGAACTTAAGTTTAGGCGATTTGCCTATCTTCTCACACACGTTTGACACGAATTGCGTGTGTTCCAGCCCCACGTTTATTACGACGTTCCCGCAATTGATCTCCTTTACTCCGTCGAAGAAGACCACAGGGACCTCCGGCTGCGAATCCTCCCATCCGGGAGGTACCTCCATTTTCTGGCCAAAACTTCCTAACTAACGTCAGATTCCCGGCAAGTGATGTCAGCTTCTCTAGAACTTAAGTTTAGAGATGGCAATTTGAACCGTCAAAACCGAAAACCGCGATTAACCGAACCGAATGGGGCGAAAAAAACCGAACCGATGGTGCAATGGGGCGGATATGGTTTTGATTTTAATGAACCGGTTCGTAATGGTGCGGGTATGGTATTTACGTCGTTGAACCGAAACCGAACCGATTACCCGCTAAAAAAAAAAATTGAATTGATAATGGGCTTTATACTACTTTTCTATCCAAATCAAAACAAAATCCCTCCCCTCCTCATTACATCTACCTGACTCGTTCGGCCAGTCTACTTACCATTAGCTCATAATAACATTAGTATGACAGTATATAAATGCAAGCCCTACTCTCCACAACCACAAACTCACGCACGGCTCCACTGCCTCTATGGTCCAAATTGTCGTCGCCTCCGAAAATTTGTTACATTTGTTAGTCATTCTATTACTGCTGATCATGTAAAAACAGAGTTCGATGTTTATCTAGACGTGCCAATATTGCCAAGGATGAATAGGAATCAACTTTGAATGCTGATCTATGCTAGTAAGACTTGTAGGGAAGAATGCATCAAGTAACTTCGATGCACAACAATTAAGAATGAAGGAAAAGTTTAGTATTATTATATTTATAATATTGTTTGTTAAATTTGTATTTTATAATTGAAAATTAGAATAATGTTTGCATTTACGTTTAGAGTATTGTTTGATAATGTTTGCATTTTCGTTTGGAATATTGTGTTTTTGTTTTCATTGACTTTTTACATAAATTGTTTTATATCAATTTGACGGATGAAC
>NC_036238.1:17684007-17723126 GCF_002742605.1 Olea europaea var. sylvestris
ATTTGTGAATTATGATAAGAAATTTAAGTTTTATGAGTTATGATTATTGATTTGGGAATTTACATTTAGGAAATTAGGATAGACGAAAAATTTTAATTGAGAAGATGTTGGCCGCTCAATTCAATCTGTGGATAACTAGCAGATTTTTTTTTCTTCAACTTAAACAAGATTGAAATGAGAGTGCATTTGATATGGACATTGCTTCTTAGGTTTAGACCAATTATAAATGAAATGAACATGGTGCAGTGGGTAGGATGGGGTATGAGGTTTGTGCTATGAGCATGCAAATTAATCTAGACATCTCGTTCTTTTTAGTTTTTAGTAGTTAGAGAAACTTTTTGGTCAACTGTGAAAGTCTCTCTTTCTCTTAACTAACTCTCACCTCTCTTTCCAAAAATCAACTTATCTAATAAACGTCGACAATCAATGACCGAACTATTACGATCGTTGATTGTTGACGATCAATGGTCAACCTCCGCCCTAGCTACACTTCGATGCTGGATTCGCCCCTGCATATGTATATTTTATTTTTCTTACTTCTTGTGTCTTTATTTATTCCCCATATTCATATACATCCCAGCATGCTTGGCTAAAGCCTAAAAATAGTATAGTTATTTTAACTAATTTTAATTAACTTTTTCTACCTTTCAAAAATAAAATTAGCGCAATAGAGTTCTGATTATGAAACTTGTCATGATATCATTACTAGAAAAATAAAAATAAAAATAAATTAAAGTTGACTTAAAAATAAAAATCTCGACACTGGTTGACATTTACTCTAAGAATTCGAATGATATGTTCAAAGTTTCACTGTCTTTTTTGTGCGTGATGTTATTTTTCAATTGATTTTTGGTACGACTATTATCAGTTATAGAAAGGTTATGTTCATAACCCTAATCATTATTCTTGAATAAGTTTTATAATTAAAAGATTTCTCATTAGTTGTTTTGGAGCAACCAAGACAATCTATCTCGCTTAGATAGATAGATTCTTGAGCTTATAATTAGTTAATCAGCTTATTTTTCCCAAAACTAATTTTTTCAAAATGATAAACTAAAAAGTAGCTGAAATATTCATTAAAGCACTTGATGATCTAATACCTAATCTATTCTCCACAGAACTTGGAGAGAGCACAGTTGACCAAATCATACGTTCCCTTTCAAAATTACCTAATGATCACAAAAATGAATCTCGTGGTACTTATCCAAACAATGTAAGAGGCTGTTTGAGAGTGATTTTGAGAATTGATTTTTTGACTGTTAGAAGAAAAGTGGGGTCTACCTGTGAGAGAAAAAGTCAAATATGACGGCTGAAATAGTGAAATAACGGTCAAAAAATCAATTTTTTTGTGAAAAAATCGGGCCCAAACAGGCCCTAAGTGTTGGATCAAAAAATTTCGACTTTTTGCTATCATATAATACTATCTACCGTATCTCATCTAACATCTTTGGTGGTGTTTTGGCAAAAGAATTGTATTTTATCAAACATGTTACCGTGTCAAATTACGTAATCGTCAATTATTGTGTAAAGCATCCGCCCAAGCCTTTAATTCGGCCTAGCAATCGTCCCGGACCGCCTTCTGAACCAAGAGATTACCGGGTCATTCATTGCGAGAGCCATGGGGCCTACTGGGGTTCTGAATCCTACAATTTCCAAATTGTCTACGCAGGGATGATCAAAACCCGCCATCTCGCCCTTCTTCTCTGCATTCTTGCAATCTTTACAGAAACCCTTCTTATTTTCTTTTGTAATCGCCATCATTCTCGAAGATCTTATATTCGAAACTGTATCCAGGTTGTTACCATGACCCCAAGTAAACCTTGGACGATTCACCCTTTTAGGCCTCGGAGTTTTCAGAACCTGCAAAAACGAGCGGCAAACTGGGGCCGGTTCAATGCGCACCGGCCAATCGTGGTGGTGGTGCTTCGTCATTAATTCATTAAAAAACGCAACTCCATTGCCATTGGTCATCTCCCATGGATTTCTTGACATTAATTCCAATCTTTTCCAAACCACTAGGAAGATGATGTCATTCTGCAAACAAAGAAAGTCGAAGTTGATATCTTCTTTGGCGGGAACCACCAGTGGACCATCCGGTGCCGGAGAATACGGGTTCTTGACGAGGAAAATGGATACTTGATGCGGCGATTTGCCTATCTTCTCACACACGTTTGACACGAATTGCGTGTGTTCCAGCCCCACGTTTATTACGACGTTCCCGCAATTGATCTCCTTTACTCCGTCGAAGAAGACCACAGGGACCTCCGGCTGCGAATCCTCCCATCCGGGAGGTCGTTCGGCCAGTCTACTTACCATTAGCTCATAATAACATTAGTATGACAGTATATAAATGCAAGCCCTACTCTCCACAACCACAAACTCACGCACGGCTCCACTGCCTCTATGGTCCAAATCGTCGTCGCCTCCGAAAATTTGTTACATTTGTTAGTCATTCTATTACTGCTGATCATGTAAAAACAGAGTTCGATGTTTATCTAGACGTGCCAATATTGCCAAGGATGAATAGGAATCAACTTTGAATGCTGATCTATGCTAGTAAGACTTGTAGGGAAGAATGCACCAAGTAACTTCGATGCACAACAATTAAGAATGAAGGAAAAGTTTAGTATTATTATATTTATAATATTGTTTGTTAAATTTGTATTTTATAATTGAAAATTAGAATAATGTTTGCATTTACGTTTAGAATATTGTTTGATAATGTTTGCATTTTCGTTTGGAATATTGTGTTTTTGTTTTCATTGACTTTTTACATAAATTGTTTTATATCAATTTGACGGATGAACCTATAAAAAATAATTTATTTTCGTGGTTATTAACCGAACCAAACCGTGCCGAACTGAGATAAAAACCGAACCGAACCGATTTACGTGGTTATTGTGCGGTTATGGTATGGTCAAAAATTTGGTGGTGCGGTTAAGATTTTGGCCGAACCGACCCATAACCGAACCGTTGCCAAAGATTTTGGCCGAACCAACCCATAACCGAACCGTTGCCAACCCTACTTAAGTTTCTTCTTAAGAAAAAAAGTGAAATAGAGCGACTAGTGGAAGAGAGTTGTTGGATATATAGTAGTTTCCGTTTTGAAGAGATGGCAATTTGAACCGTCAAAACCGAAAACCGCGATTAACCGAACCGAATGGGGCGAAAAAAACCGAACCGATGGTGCAATGGGGCGGATATGGTTTTGATTTTAATGAACCGGTTCGGACTCTATTAGTTACCACAATTTTTTATACTCTATTTAAATTAGACATGCATAGTGCATAATTACCCATTTACATGAGATCCATTATTATTCATCCTAAAAAATTAGGTGTAAATTACATCTCACCCTACTTTTAAAGATCAATATTCTAAAATAAAGGTGAAAATTTCGTTATTAAAAAATAAAATATTTCATATTTAAATATTAAATATTATAATACAAATTTCATCACAAACACTAATTAATTTCTCATCTCATTTCTCTCTCTTTATCCCTCCTTTCCCATTTCGTCATCTCTCCTCCTCTCCCTCTCTCTCTCTCTCCCTCACTCTTCTTCGACGAAGACGCAGCTATGAAGAACCCTTGCTCTCTTCCACCCCTTTCTCTCTCCCAATCTCCTCTTTCTCTCTCTCTATACAGCGACGGAGCGTCATAATCTGCTGTGGGTTTTTTGGCTGTGTTTTCAGTTGTTGGGTGGGGCTGTCGTGGTGTGGTGTTTGGTGGCTTGTTGAATCCAGTGGTGGCGAAGGTTATGTTTGGATCTGGTGTGATTGTGGTTTTGTTGGTGGCGGTGGTGGTGGATCCTGTTGCTCGCTATGTGTGGTGATGCGGTGCATGCAGCGAGGTGCCAGGCGGTGATGTTTGACGGTGGTGCATGCAGCGAGGAGCCGGGCGACGTTTTTCCATAGGCGCTGCAGATTGGGGGTCCTTTCTCCCATTTTTAGGTGTGGTGGTAATCTGCAATGGAGGTGTGCGATGGGTGGTTGGGTGCAGTGCTGTTGACTAGTGGCTGGGTATGGTGTTGTGTGCAGTGAGTGGTTCAGTGCGGTATTATTGACCAGTGGTTGTGCATGGTGATTGTGTGGTGTTGTGTGAGACTTGATGGTGGATCTGGTGGGTGTGCAGGGTACGGTGGTTGTGATGGCAACTTCCATATTTTGGTAGTCGTGGGCAATCGGCGATGGGGTCGTGGCAGTGATTACGATTTTTTTTTTTGCAATGTATTTATTTGTTTGAAGTGTTGATATTGTTGTCGGGAGGTGGTGATAGTGGTTCTGGAGACGACAAAGATAATAGTTGCAACTGTTGCTGTGGTCACAAATTATTTGATTGATTATGACTATTAAATTGATTATTCTGTGACCATAAAACAATATGTTACCAATGAAAAATATAAATTATGATAAAGAAATAACGTGTGATCTAAAAAATTATAACTTCGATTAAATAATAATTTTGATTGGTGCGAAAACATATTAAATTAATAATATATTAAAAAGTTCTGACGAGACTTTCTCATATTACAACAAATAATTATTTAATGTCAATAGGCTTCAATAGGATCATTTCATGAATCAGGGTTTGTAATATAACTATGATATTCAACCTCACAATCTTGCTTATTTTTCATGACGCTCTCAATTATCTGCTCATAGATCAACATCTGGAATATATTAACATATTGATGTCTAATTTTCACTAAATTAATTAATTTTTTCTTGATCCTAAGAATATTAATTTATAAATTCTTGGACTTTTAAATGTTCAAAGAGATTGAAATCGTTACAATGAATTTGATACAAGGTAAGGGGTTGCGGATATACAAGTATTTTGATTAAAAGTCCTTATTACTCTATCAAAATAATTTTATTATTTCTGACATTCATAAATAAAATTTATTATTTTAAAATGTACGTTTTAAACTTGTAAGTAAAAATATTAAGCTCAGCAAAATTGAGTTTAGAGACTATTTCTTTTTGAATTATGACATTGATTCAGACCAACGAAGTCAATCTTTGATTTTCTTGACGATCATATACATTTCATCAGAACAGTTTCTCCTCACTGAACCATAATTAGACTGAATCAAACTGGTCTGTAAAATTGAAAACTTGTTGAAATTCATTATTACCACATTTCATTTCTAAAATCTAATCTATCCTATCAGATTAGCGTGTGTGAATGTGATCTACAACGTAAAGGGACTCAAATTTCTTACTAGGGAATAGAGAGGGAAATCATACAATATATCACAAGAGTGATAGACAAACTACCAAAGCTATGGGGAATAGAAAACGACGCTGAAACATGCAGCGATATCTTTACATATCAAAAATATCCTCCGGTGGACACATTGGATCAAGGTTTCAAGAGCGAAATGTGACAACAGATTAAACATAAAATAGCGGATACAACAGAATCCTGTGGCACAATTTAAATGCTAGCTAGCTGCCATCAACGTATTGAGAATGCAGCATAAAACTACTACTAACCTAGCAATAAATCTTTTCTCACTGACCCAAATTCATCAATCTTCGTAAAGACGACGTCCTAATTGGCAGCTGGTGGTAGAGGTAGCATACTTGGTTCAGCAACTCGAAACATACCTGTCGCTAGTCTCCTCGATAGATCCTCCACGGATACTTTTATTACATCCCTCCTCATGCCAATGTCAGCAGAATAGCGACTGGCGCAATAAGCCCCTATTGCTGTTGCTGCCATCCCATAAACATTAGTGGTGACAAAACGAAGTGGTGTAGACAAGATTGCTGCAAGGGGCCCACCAACTACAGATACGGCCTGTCCACTTCGCCCCATTGTATTTCGATCCAACACAAGCAATCCCGTCTTGCAGTAAATAGCAAAATCTTCGCAGTTATTCTTAAATACGTTATAGCACCCGAACCCATTGTCAAGCAGGTGCTTTGCTCTATGAATGACATCATCATCAGGATCCGAGATTGCAAGAGTACAAGTTCCCCCACGTGCTTTTGCAAGGAATAGAGCAGGACTTACAGCATACTCGAAGCAATACAGAATACCACCAGCAAGGAAGCAGTTCAAACATGATGAGACCACTCCATGACATTCAGATTCTTCTGCTGGAACACAGGTGGGACAAGGTGCATGAGATCGAGTTGGTCCAGAGCTTACTAAGAGGAGATCTAGCACAGTCCCTGTTCCTACTTCTTGGCCACGTCTCGTGAAATGTATAACTTTATCATCCCCAACATAGATGCCTGCTCTTTTACAAATACAAATAGATGTTTTGAGTGAAAAAAGTCTTTATCAGAATGTCAAGAAACATTCAATGCCCCAAAATATCAATGATGTGGTAATGTTCAACTGAGAAGGATTGGCAGTACGAGCTCTTAGTATTTCCCAATAACATACTTTGGTGGAATAACATTCATTAAATCCACATATTGCTTAAACCAAAAATCAGCACCAAAACTATTTGAAGACAAAATACAGGCAAAAACCAACTGCTACATCCCAGCTAAACTATGAAGTCCTCATTTTATGACTTGAGCTGCCTACTCCTTGTACAAGAATCCACACAAGGTTTGGGTAAATTTTTCCTCTTCTTGTGCAGATTCCATGAATGGTGAGGCTCCTTGCAATACCATAACATAAATTTTAAACAGAGGACAGTTTGATGAAGTACTTCGCTTTGCAGTTCACCAAAAATACCAGCAACTTAAACCACACCACCAAGCAAAGCTTTAAAAGAACACGGACAATCACTACCAACAACGACAAACTAAGTCTTGGTCCAAATAGCGCAAACACTAACAAAAGGGAAGTATGGAAATTTATGGATGGAGAAAAATGGTCGAGAAATGGCCAAACTGGGTGAACACACAAACATGTCCCCAAACAAAGTCACCAAGTCTATAAGTCCCACATACTAAGGGGAAAAACAGATTCTTTATTATCATTTATGATGAAGTCATTCTCAATCTCTCCACTGGCGCTTTCCTGCAGGAGATATTTCCACCAACAGAAAAACCAGGAAAATACAGGAAGTTTTTATTTAGAAAATAAAAATGAGTCGCTAAACAGATGCCTAAATATTTGTTGCACTAAGAAATAAGATGTTTTGGGAAAGAAGAACAGTTTTTTTGCTTGGACTATTCAGTGATAGAATTGATGCTGTATTTACTAATAGCATGTAGCAAAACTCACCAAGTTCTTTTCCTTTCTCCAAATACAAGACATGACAATTTAAAGAATATATTTACATGAACACAGCACAAAATTTTCTGTATCTACATCGAACATCAACGTGCTAAAACTTTACGTTGAGGGAAAGAGAGTTTGAAAATGAAAGGCGCTGCAATTTTTGGTTATACAGGAAAACTAAATTCCAAGGAATCCAGAAAATGGAAAAATTGGATCTATGTTCAACGGATTACACCTAGTATATACACATAGATTATATATATCGAGGCAGAAACACGAGGCAATGGTGCAAAAGAGAAGGTGGCTTGGGCCACCAAAGGTTAAAAGGGGATGGTGACGATGGGGGAAGGGACCGAGAGGTGGTGACCATTCTCAAGAACCAAAATGATACCTAAACTTTCTGTAAGGTGGATCACAACATAGTATTGGTGCAAGTTGATTGGTCTAGAGAATGTGACTTGAATTGTGCTAGTTATGGAGTAATATGGACCATAGATTAGATCCAACCATTGGATTTAATCTTGTGGTCAATTATCTATACTAGTATTGTCACTCTCTAGACCATGGTACAATATTTTCAAATGAATTGGCTCTATAATTTCAAGACCTCTTCATTCTCTCTACTTGGACTTGGCATAACATTTGAGAGAGAGCATAGAGAGGTAACCAAGTGGGAGCTTTCCATAACTCTGGCGAAATTCTTGGTGGCTTCCGACTGATCCTTTCTCGGTATATCCATTGCCATTCTCGTGGACAACGGTGCATGATCCGGTGTGGCACAAATCTGAGCTCAACATCAAGAACACTTCATTGGTGGTGTTGAAAAAGCTTTGAGTTGGTTTGGTTTGATTTTACACTTTGAGAGTTTATTATTTCGCATTGTAGTTGTAATAATATTTCATAAACTACATTTTAAACTTTACAAATGGTATCAGAGCTTAGACTAGTGGTAAAAAGTGTTAAAACAACCTGAAAATCGGATTGGAAGTTGAAGGGGTTCGATTTTGTTCGAAAACAAGTTCAGCAGAAACTTTGAACCCATTTTCTAGAAAAACTACATATCTGGTGGACAAACGGAGACCACCACCAGACTCCAGACATCAAGTAGTATAAATCGGTGTAACGCGTGTACCACATGCGCCGGTGGTGGAGGCGGCGCGTGCAACCACGCGCAGAAGACAATCCCGGCGCGTGAGAGCGCATGTATAAGATTCATCCGGAGGTCAAAAAAAAGATTGTTCCTTGATGAATTTCTGACCTTCTAGTGGTGTTGGATTTCTGTTTGGTGCACTGTGAAAGCAGATACAGTCTCCGGCACAAAAGTGGAAACGGAGAAATTTTTCGTTGGCAGCTCGGTAGTGTTTTCATGTGTTTCAACAGCTGTTGGATGACTTAGGGCAGTTACTAGAGGCTTCAGATCGATAAAGACTCGTATCTCTCCTTAAAATACGAACCAATAGATTGGTTCCCCGATTTGTGCACTCTAACACCCTCTCGAATTTACAATTGAAATATTGTGTTATTTGCTGCCACATTGTTACTTGACTCTTGTGATATTGGTTATGTGTTACTTGTTATGATATCATCATTTATGTTATCTTATAAAGGAATTTATACATAAATTGGTTTGAGCTTGCATTTGTGTGTGGGTAAATTGGCTAAGTAAAACTTTTTTCGAAAACATTATTTTGCTAATATGGCATCTTGAGTTGAATTGGCACAATTCAATGATAAGGGAGATTATTTCATTTGGAAGCAAAAAATGAAAGCTATTTTAATTCAACAAAAAGTTTCTAAAGCTCTTGACGACTCGGAAAAATATCCCGATGCATTAAAAGCTAAACCGGATGAAATTACTGAAATGAATGAAATTGCACATAGTTTAATTATATTGCATTTATCTGATGATGTGTTAGGACAAGTTGAACGACAGAAGACTGCCAAAGAGTTGTGGGAAGCACTTGACAAGCTTTTTTTGGAAAAATCTCTTCTAAACAAAATACATTTGCTTCAAAAACTGTTTAGTTTTAAGCTGGACCCGGAGAAGGATCTTAAATCAAATTTGAGTGACTTTAATAGACTCGTCAAGTGTTTATCCCACAACGACAAGAAATTTGATGATGAGTATCTAGCGGTTATACTTTTAAATGCTACACTCGAATCTTATAGAGATGTTAGGAATGCTATCACGTATGCTAGAGATACTTTGAGAAAACATTATTTTGCTAATATGGCATCTCGAGTTGAATTGGCACAATTCAATGGTAAGGGAGATTATTCCATTTGGAAGCAAAAAAATGAAAGCTATTTTAATTCAACAAAAAATTTCTAAAGCTCTTGACGACCCGGAAAAATATCCCGATGCATTAAAAGCTAAACCGGATGAAATTACTGAGATGAATGAAATTGCACATAGTTTGATTATATTGCATTTATCTGATGATGTATTAGGACAAGTTGAACGACATAAGATTGCCAAAGAGTTGTGGGAAGCATTTGACAAGCTTTTTTTGGAAAAATCTCTTCCAAACAAAATACATTTGCTTCAAAAACTGTTTAGTTTTAAGCTGGACCCGGAGAAGGATCTTCAATCAAATTTGAGTGACTTTAACAGACTCGTCAAGTGTTTGGCCCACAAAGACAAGAAATTTGATGATGAGCATCTAGTGGTTATACTTTTAAATGCTACACCCGAATCTTATAGAGATGCTAGGAATGCTATCACATATGCTAGGGATACTTTGACCCAAGATATTGTAACTGATGCTTTGAGGGCTAGATAGCTACAACTTAAGAAAGAGTTGAGGGGTAACTCGAGAGAAGAGAGTTTGTTTGCTAGATGGAGGAATAAGACGAGGGAGAACCATTTTCAAAGTAAGAAGGGCAGAGGAAAATCAAAGAGTAGGTCTAAGTCTAGAGATACGACTGGTAAGAAATGCTTCCGTTGTGGCAAGTTAGGACATTTCAAGAAAGAATGTAATAACATTAAAAAGAAACAAAGATCGCAGCACAATGATGATCAGAACTTAGGTGCTATAAGTGATTCCCTCGATTACCTACATGTTATGACCATGTCATGAGATTTTGACACCGAGGTAAATGGTGCTCGTGATAACATACATGTCATGAATGTTTCTAATATTGATTTTGACACTGAATGGGTATTAAACTCAGGTGCTACTGTTCATATGTGTCGTGTTAAATCTTAGTTCTATAACTATAGAGATGTGAATCCTAGAAAAGTATAATTAGGGGATGATCGTACACACAATGTAGAAGGAGTAGGTGATATTGCTATTAGGATGCATGATGGCATTATCTGACCCCTTAGAGGTGTTAGGTATGTCCCGAGCCTGGCAAGAAATCTCATTTCCTTAGGCACTCTAGAAGAAGAAGGTCATGAGTTCAAATCTTATGCTGGTACTTTAAAGATTTGTAAAGGATCTCTAGTGGCTATGAAAGGTCCCAAGAAGAATGGGTTATATGTCCTTCAAGGTAAAACCTTGGATAGTAAAGAGTCGGCATTATCTTTAGTCTGTGAAGATAAATCAGATCTTTGGCATAAGAGGATGGGACACATTGGGAACAAAGGATTGAAATACTTTAGTGACCAGAATTTACTTTGTAAGGATAGTGTTACACCTTTAAGTTTTTGTGAGACGTGTGTTCTAGGAAAATTATACAAGGTTAGCTTTGGGACAGGTGAACACATCACTAAGAGACCATTGGACTACATTCATGCAAATTTGTGGGGTCCTAAAAAACATCCCACACATGGAGGAAATAGATTTTTTCTATCCATTGTTGATGATCACTCGAGAAAAGTTTGGGTGTATCTCCTTAAATCCAAATCTGAAACTTTTAGTAAGTTTAAGTTTTGGCTTGCCTTAGTTGAAAATCAAATAGGAAAGGGTGTGAAAACTCTTAGGACAGATAATGGTTTAGAGTTTTGCAACTTCGAATTTGATAATTTGTGCAAGGGAAAGGGTATAATGAGGCACAGGACTGTAAGACATACCCCTCAACAAAATGGGATAGCGGAGAGAATGAATCGGATTTTAATGGATAAATTCAGATGTATGATGATTAATTCTACGTTATCTAAAGGTTTCTGGGGTGAAGCCGTGTGCACTGCTGCCTATTTAATAAATAGGTTACCTTCTAGTTCTGTTAACTTCAAAACTCTTCAAGAGTTGTAATCTAGAAAACCCCCAGATTTGTCATATATTAGAGTGTTTGGTTGTGCAGCTTATGCACATCAGGTTGAGGGCAAATTGGACCCTAGGGCTACTAATTGTGTCATGTTAGGTTATTCAGAGGGAGTAAAAGGATATAGACTATGGGTTTTAGGTGTAAAGGGCATTAAGATTATTAACAGTAGAGATGTAAAGTTCAATGAACTTGATATGCCTTGTCTTAAAAACCTAGTAAGTCAGAACAAACAGACTGAGGAAGGAGAATCTTCTACTGGAAAGAAGATGGAATTTGAGGCGAAGAGATTAGGAGATAATCTAGAGGATAGTGAAATCCAACCTCAAGAAGAATCTGATCAAGAAGCAGTGATAGAATAATCTGAACTTGAAATTCCTGAAACTGTTGTCCCTAATCAAGAAACATCTGCAGGCACTAATTTGGATGATTACCAATTAGTGAGGGATAGAGAGAGAAGACAAGTGAAGCCCAATTTGAAATACATCTCTTCAAATTTGATGGAATTTGCCCTAATTTCAGGTGAAGCCTTGGAGTCAGTTGAACCGACTTCATTTGAGGAAGCGGTTAATTGTGAAAATTCTGAAAATTGGAAAAAGGCAATGAGAGAAGAGATTCAGTCTCTAAACAAAAATGAGACTTGGAAGTTGGTTGAAAAACCAAAGAATCAAAAGGTAGTCCATTGTAAATTGATCTACAAGTTAAAAGAAGGAGTAGGACCTAAAGACCCTTTAACATACAAAGCTAGGTTGGTTGCGGAAGGATTTACTCAGAGAGAAGGGATAGACTATAATGAGGTATTCTCACTGGTTATTAAATATAAAACAATCAGGTTAGTCTTAACCTTAGTTATCCAGTATGATTGGTAGTTGGAGCAACTAGATGTTAAGACGGCTTTTCTTCATGGGGAGTTAGATGAATTGATTTACATGTCTCAACCTCAAGGGTTCGAGGTAAAAGGAAAATCAGAACTTGTGTGTTTGCTTAAAAAGTCCTTATATGGTCTTAAGCAGAGTCCTAGGCAATGGTATAAGAGATTTGATGCTTATATGCTTAAAATTGGTTTTAAGAGGAGTGAATTTGATGCATGTCTATATTTTAATAACTCTAAAATAGGCTGTGAAGTTTATTTATTGTCATATGTGGATGACATGTTGCTTATTAGTCCTAGTAAAGTTGAAATCATAAAGATGAAAAACCTTTTAAAATCGAAATTTGACATGAAAGACTTAGGAGAGGCAAGAAAAATCCTTGACATGGTTATTAAAAAGAATAGGGCTGATAATAGGATGACTATTAATCAAGAGTCTTATTTGGATAAAAGTGATAACCAAATTTGGTATGAAATTTGCTAAATCTGTCAATATACCATTAGCTGCACACACGAACTTATCATCTGCACAATGCCCTAAAACTGAAGAAGAAATGCATGAAATGAGTAATGTTCTCTATACTAATGCCATTGGGTCTGTAATGTATTCTTTGATTACCACAAGACCGGACCTTGCATATGCAGTTAGTTTCTTGAGCAGGTTTATGTCTAACTCAGGTAAACCATATTGGACTGCACTTAAATGACTATTATAATACCTAGCTGGATCTTTGAAAAGGGGATTAGTGTTTGAAAGAGAAGTAACAAATTAGAACTTAAAGAATATGTAGATTCTAACTTTGTGGGGGATAAAGATCAGAGGAAATCTACCACTTCTTACTTCTTCACTTTAGGTGATAATTGTATCACTTGGAAATCACAGTTGCAACCTATAGTTACACTCTCCAGCACTGAAGCAGAATATGTTGCATCAAATGAAGCTGTAAAGCAATGCATGTGACTGAAAGGCCTTCTGTGTGAATTAAACTTTCGAATGATAATGCTATGATTTTTACTGATAGTCAAAGTTCATTGATGTTGTATAAAAATCCTGTTTATCATGAGTATACTAAGTATATTGAGGTGAAGTATCACTTCATTAGGGAGAAGTTAGCTTCTGCTAATTTTATTTTGCTTAAAATTGCAACTGATGATAACCCTGCAGATGTTGGAACAAAAGTACTTGCAGTTGGTAAGTTCAACAAATGTTTATCAATACTAAGTATTGATAATGGTTAATTGTTATGTAAGTACTAAGTTAGAGTGAGCGATGATGATAAAAATAAGACCACACTAATGGATATCACTTGTAATCGGGGAATTTGGTGATGGATGTTATGTGATCCAAGGTGAAGATTTGTAAGGTGGATCACAACATAGTATTGGTGCAAGTTGATTGGTCTAGAGAATGTGACTTGGATTGTGCTAGTTATGGAGTAATATGGACCATAGATTAAATCCAATTGTTGGATTTAATCTTGTGGTCAATTACCTATACTAGTGTTGTCACTCTCTAGACCAAAGTACAATATTTGAATTTTGAATTCAAATGAATTGGCTCTATAATTTCAAGACCTCTTCATTCTCTCTACTTGGACTTGGCATAACATTTGAGAGAAAGCATAGAGAGGTAACCAAGTGGGAGCTTTCCATAACTCCGGCGAAATTCTTGGTGGCTTCTGGTGGATCCTTTCTCGGTATATCCATTGCCATTCCCGTGAACGATGGTGCATGATCCGGTGTGGCACAAATTTGAGCTCAACATCGAGAACACTTCATTGGTGGTGTTGAAGAAGCTTTGAGTTGGTTTGGTTCTGTTTAACACTTTGAGAGTTTATTATTTCGCATTATAGTTGTAATAATCTTTTATAAACTACACTTTAAACTCTACACTTTCCAATCAATCTCTCCGAATTCTCTGCTGACATTGAATTAATTCACGCACTTGTGCCAAGAGAAATAACATTACCTATTCCAAAAACTAACACTCCTCACTCAATTTCTCACACGACAAATTATCAACTCAGTGGTGAACTTCCTTGGTTATCATCCTCCCCAGTGCAATTAATGCTCAAACTTCTTAGATTATCCATTTACCAACTCGCCGTTTTCATCAAAATATAAATATTTAAACACTGATCTGAAGGAAGTAATATTCAAAGAAATAGAGACTTTAAAACATCAAAGAAAACCTACAAAAAATATCATTTAACCTCTGCGAACAATTAAAATATTATAGCGAAGCACAGAACAAAATTTGTTTTACTCCCAATTTTGCATTCAAATTTAATTAAACAAACAGATATTCGGATTTCATGTAATTACAACACAGTATTGCGATAAAATAGACTGCAAAGAGAGAGAGAGAGAGAGCACTAACCATGATGGGCATAAATATAAGCGGCACGCCAGGAATAGATGTGATCGCCCAGTTTGAGGCTGCTCCTTTCAACTCTGCTTGTTCAATTGGCAAAAAAACAACAAAAGCAACAGTTTTACACGGATTAGTATTGGAAAAAAAGCAAAAAAAAGAAAAAGAAAAAGAAAAAGAAAAAAAGTTTAATTGCTATTTAATTACCTGTTTGAGAGAAGTCCCATTTTCTGCGTTGATATTGTTTCTGCTAAGTTAGGACAAGAAACAGTAGTATTTGAAAGTTATAAATGTTGTTTCTTCGACGTTAAGGAAATTGATGCGGTGGCGGTGGCGGTGGCGGTTTCGGTTTGTTTGCACGTGTGACGACATCTGTAGTAGGAATTTGTTAAGGATCAAGTTTGGTTTGGGAATTTAAAATAATATCACTTATTAATTACTTAATTTAATATTTTAAGTGTCCTTTTAACTTAATAATTTGAGGATTGAAAATATTCTAATATATGTTTATTCAATTATTTAGAGATCTTTGTAAATTTAGAACTTGTTTGATAAAGTTTATTTATTTATTTATTTATTTTTAATTACAAGTTTTATTATATCCATAATTATTAACTTCGAATGTCATGAATTCACCAACTTTTATAAATCTTTTATTTGTTAAAAGTTCACGTTAAAGAGGCACTTAATTTATAATGTCCTTGTTTGATTTGATTAAAAATTAAATTTTTAGTAAATTAATAAAAATTTGATAAAATGTGGGATTAAAAAGTTAATAAAAGTTATGAATTCTATTAGTTGAAAGTAAATTTAGAAGGAAAAAAAAAAAGGAATTTTTAAATGGGACCAAACAAGAGCAATTATTACATATAATAGGCTTCCAATTACCATCCTGCTTCTCACATTATTCAAGTCATATTTAAATTGATTGATTTAACACCTAAAAAATATATTAAATAAAAAATGAGGATAAATAAATTTTAGGGAAAATTGTAACAGAAGCCCCAAACTCATGAAACATTAGCATACTTTCTCCAAACTTTTGATTTATTGCAGTCGTCACTCCTAACCTTTCTAAACGTTACAAGTAAAGCCCTTTTTTACGGTTTCCATCCACAATTTCGTTAATTGATCAAAAATTTAACTTTAACCACATTTTTAATAATTTAAAAAGGAGTAAAGGAGTCAATTTTCATTTATCACATTAAATAAGAATTAAATAAAAAATAAAAAAACACAACCCTCTCTGGCTCTCTTCTTCTTCCACCCCACCCCACCCAACCCAAATCCCAAATTCCACACCAACCACCGCCACCCCCACCTCCACCTCCAACTGAGTTTCTATTTAGCTTGCCTGGAGGAATAGTGAACCGAATACGGAGTTGTCTTCCATACCCAATTTTATATTGCGAAGTGGGTGCAGTTATTTTTGGGCGTAATCTTGCAAAACTTGGATTGAAATATGAGGGTGAAAATGCTTCTAATGTTAAATCTGTCGGAAAAGGAACTCCCGTGGTATTGTCATACTGAAGAGGATTGCTGCCACCAACGAGAACCCGACCATCGTTCTAATAAGGTTTATCTAAATCTTAAAACCATAAAAAAATAATTTTTCCAACTGTGATACCGCTCAATAGCATCGTCGACCATTCGTTGAAACCCTTTGGGAGTTTTCAAGTTGTCGAATCCATAGAGACCAGTTTCTCTAATTAATGGATCTGTGGAGGTGTGTACACAATGACAGGCAGGGATAAAATATGCCGCTGATCTGCGGATTAGGGTTTGCATAGTGGAAAACACTTGGAATTTTAAGTTGAAAACTGTAGAGAAGCTGTCGTTTGCAGATGGGGAAGAAGAAAAACGACGCTTATCTATTCAAACTGTGATCAGTCGCGTTTTGAACTAAAGAATTCGTCGAATTAAATAAACCCCGTGGAGGTGGAAGTGGAGGTGGAGGTGGCGGTGGTTGGTGTGGAATTTGGGATTTGGGTGGGGTCGGGGAGAGGAAGAAGAAGAGAGCCAGAGAGGGTTGTGTTTTTTTATTTAATTCTTATTTAATTTGATAAATGAAAATTTTCTCTTTTAATCCTTTTTAAAATATTAAAAATGTTGTCAAAATTAAATTCTTGGTCAACTAATGAAATTGTGGATGGAAACCGTCCAAAAGGGCTTTACCTGCAACATTTGGAAAGATTAGGGTGACACCTGCAACAAATCAAAGATTTGGAGAAAGTCTACTAATGTTTCATAGGTTTGGGGTTTCTGCTGCAATTTTTCCTAAATTTTATTGGCAAAAGCAAAATGAGCAGACATAGAACATAGTTGGAACGTATAAAAAAAATTACTCTTTAAATTTAGGCCCTATTTGACACCCATTATTTGAAAAATTAATACGTTCTGAATAGTATTTTTGGAAAATATGTGATTAAGAAGTAAGAAAATTTTATTAATTTGTGTGTAAAATATTTTATTGTATGAACGCGTAATAAAAAATGATATTGTGACAAACAATTTAATTTTTAAAGATTGTCAAACATGGGCTTAGATAAGCTCATGTTATCAAGTCCCTGTTTGTTTCCCCATTATTTGTCATTAAAATAAAAAATATGATTATTATCTATCAAATCAAGTTACGATGTTTGACTTTCTATCTTATGTGCGGGACCTAGACTATATTTTTTATTCTTATTTTTATATTAATGTAGCTCAGACAAGACCTAAATAGAAAATCTCTTAAAAGATCAATTACTATCAATCTGAAAAATACTATATTGTTTTCGAGTATGAATTCATGTTATGTTAAGAAACTCCTTTGTACAATGCATCTCTTCCTTCCCCCTTTTAACTCCGTTTTCACGAGGAATTAACCCTCCCGAGGAGAAAAATTCAGAAGCATATCGAACAAGACTCCATATGATCAATGCGGTCGAAGAATTAGAAATGAAAAAACGACTTATTCTAACTAAACCGACATTTTTGTAGGATGTTTCAAATTTATTATTCTTGTTCCTGAATAAGTTCGTCAAATAAACATGCACATACCAGTATATAACTTAGTTCTATCTTTGGTGTAGTACCATCAAGAGAAAGCCAAGCTTGAGGAAGTTAAGGTAGTGCTCTATTGCCAAGCTGTAAGCGCTTTGTCTTACAGCTGATTGATCTCATCTTTTCAGCTTTGGCATGAAGACAATTTCTAGACGTGTACAGCATTGCGTACCAAATATATAGGAATCAAAGCCATCGGATTAGAAGTTAATGTCGACATGAAAATGTTAGTAAAAGAAGAGGGGATGTTTTCAATCACAACTCACTCAATTTCGAATCTGAACACTTTGTTCCACAGGCCTTGTTAATGTCTTCCGCCCCAGAACGTGAAATTTCTTATGTGCAGCTGCTGACAGAAACCAAGAGGAGTTCAATTTAATATTGCGCCATTCAATTATGCAATATAACTTACCAGGTTGAACAATGGCAAGAGCCAATGCATTGCTTTACTTCATTTAGACCCTGAGAAAATTTATATTTATTAGCAATATAAAATTTAGAAACTACATTAGTCGAGCCTCATAACGGAAAAAAAAATGCAAAAATAGAAGGGTTACCAGCAGATCAACAGGCTCTTGATACTTGCGGCCAATTTCCTCTTCATACTCAGTCTGAGGATTCTCTAGTGCATCAACCTGCTCTTCTTTACTGTCAACTTCGGCAGCTAGTTTTTCACTTTCTTCAGGGGTCCAAGCTTCAGGTTTCTGGCTCTGGATACTCTTCATACTCCTTTTATTAACATTGCCAAACTTTATGCAAATTATTATTAATCACTGACTATATCATGTTTGCCAAAATAAGATGCAAATGCAGTTAAGTGATGCAGGTTGATCAATATATGCAAAACAACATACGTACAGTAATATGGGTGGAAAATGTACGAAACCTAGACTCGAGAAGCCCAAACGAGTTAAAATTAGAAATACATTGCAACATATAATTTAATTGAGTTTCTTTGAAATACATTTCTTTGATGAAAAAAAGACTTGAAAACTCCGTATGCTTTAAATGGTCACCATCAATATGATGAATCAGTAGCGGTTTAAGTAAGATTAATGTTAATGTTTGATACATAAAACATGTCTAGTATAAACTTATATAGAGAATAATTCACAAGTAATGTAATGATGATGATTTTTATGATAAAATCCTGCCTGGGAGTGCTTTTTATTCATTTTTCTTACAAATTTTTACCGTTATAAAGTGTATGTCAACTCATATCAGCCGCAATTATTGATTGAACCAAGCAAAATAATCCATGTGCCCCTTTTAACATATAATTCATTCGGCTTGAGAGAAGAGCATTTTTGGTAATTTAATTTGAAGGTAGTCAATAATTACGGCAGCAATGGGATCAATGTGCACATGCCAATGGTAAAAATTTACTAAAAATGGGATAAAAATTGCTCCCAGTCAGACTAGGGCTAAATTTATTAATGGTGGTAAAAAATAAAAATGAAAAAAGATTCTTGTAGCCGACCAACAACGCTTAGTTTGCCACTATTGTTGAAGGAGACGATAAGACTTGGAAAGCCTTGTGTTCTAAAAACTTCTTAAAGTGAGTAAGGTGAGCTTCTCACCAGTCTCTGACTTGACATGGGACCTGGATGTGGTGCTTCCCTTACGTATTCCTCCATCGTTGCTAGAAATGATGGAGGGGCCCGTGAATTGCCAAAAATTACACTTCAAATCTGTCTTTTGACTACAAATACTTATTATTTTACTTTTGAATATAAAATAAAATGAACCTGTCAGATAGGGAATTGTAAGGTACGAGCAAGGTCGAAAGTTCTGCAGAAGTCATAAAAATCAGCTAAATGTTCTGCCTGCGGAAACAAATGAAATGAGCAAAATGAAAATAAAGATCAGCAATCTTGTATGTACAATACTTGTCGTCTACGTTAGTTTCCATGTGGAAATAAGTTATTTTTAACATGAAATGAAGGAGTAGACCTGTTTAGCTGCTGTTTTGTAAATATTTAGAGGTTTGACAGCATCATGTTTGGCCATATCAAAATTCTACGAAAAATTATCTTAAGATAGTTTCCCAATGTATGGAAGATAGTCTCAGAGTCCCTTAAAGGGAAATACCCTATCAACAAGATTAATGATCCCGTCATTGATCGCACAACATATTTTGAAGCTTTCGTTCAACACCTGTAAGATCACAATTTTATATCAACTCGAGTGAATTGTGATTTAGAAAATTCAGAAAATAGTGTTTCCCAAATGACGTAATCGGTTTCAAAACTTACTTCTTGGGAAAAAAATAATTAAAAAAAATAAAATCTATTAATTTCTCATCTATGCTCATGGGGCTGTGCATAAAAATAGAAATACTTTCCTATAACAAGTTTTTAGACATCTTTTTGTCGTACTTTATACATTGATGACAGACCTTATGCATACCAGGGCCAAGGCATACTGGATGAGATAGCTGTAGCAAGCTGCTCCTTGAGGCTGCAAAATTTCTAAACAGATTAGATAGCTTATACAGATAACAAAAGAATGACTAAAGATATAAAGCTAGAACTTCAGGACAAGGCTCAAAGAGGTGATCATGGTCACCATTCTAATATCCTTAGATTCAGTCTAATTCTGTTTAAGAAAGGTGCCCACACACCTTTGTAATTGCCCTTGGATGATATTCCGAAAGATCGAACCCAAGGATCAAAAGCTAGAAGTAAGCCATGAGATTCGAAGAAAGGAAGACTTATGCAAAGGTTATATCGATGAACACCCTTTGTGTTTTATTGCGTGTTATAATGTACACCGTCCTTGGTTATTGGTTATTGGATTGAAAAGCATAAACAAATTTATTATAAGCTTCTGTACCTTCTTGATGGCTCGAATCAATCCTTGAACTTGGAGATTTGAAATAAATGTCCTTTCGAGAATAGTATGGAAACTCCTCTTTGAAGGTAGGATCTCCCTCACTGAATGTCCTATGAATGACTATCAATGTCTTTAAGGAAACCTGAATTTTTAATCATGCGTTAACAGACAAGGCTGAAATTAAAGTCTCTGTATAAAGGCTTGCATGTATATACTCAACATAAGCAGCCAAATACTCCTTTAGGGGGGAAAACAAAAAGAGAGCAAACAAAGGTATTTTGAAGTTTCATCTTAAAAGGTCAACGAGAAGTAGCCCAATCCCTTATAAATTGGTCTATATTTTCATTTCATTTGAGCAAACTAATCTTAAAATTCAAATGCTCAAATTTTTTGAGTCTAAATCGGATCGAATCACTTTTTGGAACTTAATGAACTATGGTACTATATGAAACTTGAAATTCAATCTTAAAATGTCGACTTTGTTAAGAGAAGTAGTATAATCCCTTATAAGTTGGTTTATATTTTAATCTTTATTTGATTTAGGATTTTATCCCTAACAAAAGGCACTATCTCACAAACTACAAATTGTGCTCCAATATATTGAAGCAAGCACATAAGGGATGCCTAAATAATACCCATTCAATGTATGAGAATTCGAAGATTCCAATACAAATCCCATTTTGACATGGGACAATGTTGGGTTTTGATACCCAATAAATCCCGGGCTATGATGTTAACGTGGGTTAATATTATTTCATAGGCATAGGTCGATGAATGAAATAAGTCCAACAACCAAGTCCATGAGCTACACCCGATCCAATTGTATTCCTTATGGATGGCTTGAATTTTGGCCCATTTACTCCTTTATTGGCCCAACTTAAAGTCTAACCTTAGAGTATATATTTGGCTATAACCCTAACCACTTTGATATGATGATTGTGTGATTTTGAGAGAAGAAATAGTGAATTCCGGCTGCCCCCCTTTTGTGTGAGAAAAAGGTGTCCAGAAGTGTCCAGAACACTTGTATAACATGTGCAATTGGTGGTTCTTTCATAGTATACCTTTGTGGTGTCTTCTCCTAACTTTTGTGACCATAAATCATCATCCTTTCTTGTCCTATGTGGGTAAGATTGCATAGCAACCAAGGTGAATCAATTGGTTGTGGTTTGGAGCCGATTGGACTGGTTGTTAGTTGAGAAAGGTGCGTTGGACTGAGCCTGAAAAACCACCGTTTGAAGATTCTTTTGAGAGAGCTTCCGCAACATTTGGAATCAGAGCTTCAAGGTGAAGGTTTTGGCTCGTGAAATATACCAGAAATCGTCCAGAAAATCGGCAGAAACGTAGCAAAAATCAGATCGAAAAACTGTCCAGAAAATTGTTAAAAATCAGCCCCTGTTTTGGTGTTTTCTAACCAATCCAGAAGGAGTTTGGGGAAATGGAGACCACTGGTGTAACGTGCAGGTGGTGGCGATCACTACGGTCAGGCGCGTGTGAACGGAGGCGGCGCGTGACGGAGGCGCGTGGAGACCACGCGCAGAGACTGATTGGGCGCGTGCGGGCGCGTGTGGAGTTTTCTGGCGATGGTCCCTTTAGGCAATTTGTTCGTCTCATTATTTCTGACATTTTTTGTGTTGAAAGTTTTCTGTTTCAGGGTATGCAGAAGAATCTGGATAACGTTGTTCTTCGGGCGTTCGAGACTCGATCATGATTTCTTGATTGCTGCAGTTTCCAGAGACTTTAGGACGAATAGTGGTGGTCCTAAAGTGTTAAATTCACGTGTCTCATAATTTACGGACTTTCAGACGTGGTCCGCTCGATATCGTATTCTTTGCTTTTTATTATTGCAGTTAAAATAAATGTGTAGGTTAATTATTTGTTTTTTGCATTAGAGGTCATCGTGTGGGGTGATATTAGGTTTGAAGTTACTATGAAGGGATAACCATTGCCTGTTGCTAGACCTAGGAATTATTTGTTAATTATTTGCCTTAAATTTTTTGTGAATTTGCTGTCAGTTTTTCTACATTATTAGAATTGCATGTGGCCCTAGAAAAGTTTACTGGACTATTCTATGTGAATTATGTTCATACTTTACTTGTGGTCATTATTTGACATTGGTGGCAAATGTATGTCTAAGGTAAGTGCGAAAAATAACATATATTTTAATTGTGGTAAAATTTGGACATAGATGAAAGAGATTGTTCTAGGATGATAATAAAAGGAAAGATGAGGATAGAGACAAAGCAAATGTGACTTTAGAGTCGAGTAGTGATCCTAGTGAGGTTTATTGAGAGAATAAACCTGATTCTTGCATTGCATCTGTGTGTAATCCTTTCTGCATGTATGTGGTCACTTAATTCTATTGCGATGTTGATTTTACACTTTCAATATATTTGATATGTGTAATTGCATGAATTAGAGTGACTTATTACTTTGTGTAATATGTTTACATGCAAAGTGGGTTAAGTTTTATGGCATACTCTATTTGCTCTGTGAGTGGTGTGAGAGTGTGGTAGTGAGAAGAAAGTTGGGCAGCCGTTTCTCTCCTTTATCTTTGTGAGCTTGTGTGGTTTGTGAGATTATGTGAGGCAGCCATGTTATGGTTATATTCTTCCTCTTTGTGAGCCTCCTTTGTGAGTGTTGTGAAGTAACCAACTCTTTTTTCGATTCTCTTTGAGAGTGTCACCTTCACTATTTTCTTTGTGGATTTTTTGGAGTTTTGGTGATTGGAGTAACTTTTGTGGTTACCGAAAGGTGTTAATTTGTCATAGTGAGTTTGAGATGCATTAACAGTGTGTTGTGTGTCTTTTGGTAAGGTGGAGTATAGATGCCTAGGGATATATGGTGGTTTGTACCGGGGATGTGGAGTGTGACATTTGGATCACGAGTGGAGATGTGATCAAATGTCTAGAATCCTTTATTTGGAAAGAGACCCTGATCAGGTGGAGTGTGAGAGAAGCACTTCTATCACTTCTTTTAGGTGGAGACCCATTATCCACGTAGGTTGGGAGAAGTGATGTGGAGATAGAGGATTATCCTGTGGATTTAGGATCTATTGTGACTTACCAGTTAGACATGAGTTGAGTGATCTGTCTAGTGAGCGTGGTGGGCGATGAGAGAAGATATGTGTTCTCGAGGTGTGAGCAACACCGAATGGGATAGGATAAGTGTGGTGAGATCTTTTTTTAGGGTCATTTATGCATGTGTTGCATATGTGGTTGACCATGGTTTGATTGACTTGGTGTTAATCTATGGTTCTATGTGAACGTGTTTCTGAAAAGATCTGTGTGTGTTATCCTATAGTATATTGTCATTGCATGTATATTTGCTATTGATTGTTTACTGTTAAATATTTGCTTCTACTTGGGTATTTTTTGACCTTAGCCCCAGTGAGTACATGAAGCAGGTATGGTATGTGTTTCAAGTTGGAAACACGAGGTAATGTCTGTGATCCAATTTTATTGGCTACCTTGATTATGCAAGTGTTAACTGTGTGTTTTGATTGCTTGCAGTTTTATTGGGCATCAATGTGGAGATTTGTTGGGTTTTGATACCCAATAAATCCCGGGCTATGATGTTAACGTGGGTTAATATTATTTCATAGGCATAGGCCGATGAATGAAATAAGTCCAACAACCAAGTCCATGAGCTACACCCGGTCCAATTGTATTCCTTATGGATGGCTTGAATCTTGGCCCGTTTACCCCTTTATTGGCTCAACTTAAAGCCTAACCCTAGAGTATATATTTGGCTTTAACCCTAGCCACTTTGATATGATGATTGTGTGATTTTGAGAGAAGAAATAGTGAATCCCGGCTGCCCCCCTTTTGTGTGAGAAAAAGGTGTCCAGAAGTGTCCAGAACGCTTGTATAACGTGTGCAATTGGTTGTTCTTTCATAGTATACCTTTGTGGTGTCTTCTCCTAGCCTCTGTGGTCATAAATCATCATCATTTCTTGTTCTATGTGGGTAAGATTGCATAGTAACCAAGGTGAATCAATTGGTTGTAGTTTGGAGCCGATTGGACTGGTTGTTGGTTGAGAAATGTGCGTTGGACTGAGCCTTGGAAACCACCGTTTGAAAATCCTTTTGAGAGAGCTTCCGCAACAGACAATATAATGCCATCAAAACAAAACACAAAATCAGAAATGGAAAGAGAAAATTTACGATGTCTTTGCCAGTCTTCTCGACAGTGCATGGACGGAATAAGCAACATCAGCTCTCAGGCAAGATACGGATGTCACAGCAAATATTTCTGAGATGAAATATAGGATAAAATGATGAGAATTTCAAAGAAAGAAGAGAATTGAATATTCAACACATATCAACTTAAACCAGTATTATATAAATCCACGGAAATAGGATCAAATTCGATATATATAAAGCAGAAACCCTCAAGAAACGACATTGTATTATTGATCAGATAACATTGGTGACCTTGACAATTGCAATATCCAAATCCTTAACACGTTAAGGCCATGAAATTAAAATCCCGTTAAGCAATTTAGCAAATGAAGCCCAAAATCTAGATCAAGAAATCAAAAAATCCCATCTGGGCAAGTGCACGTATTTAAATATGCTATCAATGTGTTTGATTCATATACTCACGTTGAATTCGCTATTGACCTTGGCTAGGCCCACAGTGGTGGATTCTATAACATATACATATATAGTAGAAAATAAATAAATCCACGCTTCAGCTAGAAAATATATTTTTATTACATTTTGATAAAAGATTGTAAAACGTGTGGTTAAAAAGTTTATAAAAATTATAACTCCAATAAAATATGTGACTGAAAATAAGTTCGAGGAAAACTGAATTTTAGAAAATGGGGGTTAAATAAATTATAAAATGATCAGGCCTGAGAAATTTTGATTTTGGGTCCAGCATGTCTTAGCCAAGACATAATTTTAAGCTTGTTGCTTGCTCATGGCATATCCAACGTGAAATAGGTGTACCTAATAAATGAAGTTGAGTTGCATCTATTACAAGAACCTATTATGATAGTTGGACGCAGTACAATGTAACACTCTTTGAATTTTAGGAAACTTTTCACTGACATAATAAGAAACCAATACTTATTCTCTATAAATAATGTTATTATTGACTGCAAATAAGTATAATTCACATTACTTATTGAGAATATGCTATATATTGCATGGTTCTTATTTACATTTTAATAGCAACATTGCAACTCAAAACGAAAACTATGCAAATATTGGCACGTCCATTTAACACCTTGAATGTGTTAAGGAGACGTGAATAATACAACTCAGGACTCTTCATGTTGACACATGTCGTCGGCCAACATCTGGCATCTATTTGTTCACACTTAAAACTCTATTATACAAATTTTTGGTTCCAAAGTTAATACTCTATGAGAATATTTCCTTAATATTTATACTCAACTTTCTTCAGATTTGGAGTGTAGCTGATCGTTAATCTTTTAAATAAAAAAATAAAAAATAAAAAATAAATGAAAGAAAGAAAGAAAAAAGTTACTCTTCAAGGTGATTTTCTACCCCTGGATTTAAGGTGGTTTTTGAAAACAATACAAACTAATTTAATAAATCTACCAAAGAAGGAGAAGAAGATGAAACCAATTCTTAATCCACCAAAACAAATTAGGTTTCTATTGAGAGAATTATGTTTATATATACAAGAAGACCAAAGCAATAAGGAAACCTACCAAAGAAAGAAAACTAATAATATTATGCATAAATAAAAACATGTTATATAAGGCTAACATCCTCCCTCAAACTCACGATGTGACAGCAAAAAGCAGTAAGAGATTGTCAAGTAAGAAGGAAAAACAATGAACCGGATAAGACTTCATGTAGAAGTCAAAAGGCTACAACTATGAAGAAACAAAAGGTGGAGGAATGATGCCAATCTGCAGATGATGGCGAATCAGATGATAGTTAATCTCAATATGTTTCGTGTGCTTATGGAATACAGAATTGTGAAACATCTTAAAAGCACTTTTATTATCAAAAGACATTGGTTGGAGAAGATGAAAGAACACTCATGTTTGCAAGTAATAAACGAAACATACAATTTCAGTGGTGGTGGATGGCATAGCATGATAGTACATGACTTGGTGTTTGTGAAAGAATACGGAATCTTACCAATGACCAAATATATGCTGCCATCTCGAATGCATTCTGCAAAATGAAACAGCTGAAGTAATATTCATTTCATGCTCGCTTTCATTTCTATTTTTGGGTTAGACTGATGTTCTAGTTTAATATCTAATTTGAAGACACACAAAAGATTTTATTTCAATAACCTGGAATGATACGAATTGTATCAAGCGCAGCAGAAGCCTAGGATTCCCAAACCAGAAGAGCTCATCCCGCAGGTTGAACTTATGAAATAGTGTCCATTGACTTGAATGCATGATTTCAACAGCCAGCTTTACAACTATGTGATGCAGTTTGGTGCCAACCAGGAGGATTAACTTCCCAAGCACAATTAACAAAAGTGGTCAAGGATGAAAGAGGCGTAAGCATGTGACACAGAGATACAGGATAGTAGGAAGAGATTAAAAAGAATTCGCAAGTCAACAAGAAAGAAACATTAAGCGTAAATACTTACAATTGCAGGAAGTAAAGAAACCCAGAAGTAAAAATTTGTTCCTGAAGAAGGATAGAAAATTGTTTGGCTTTAGAAGTTGTCCTCAAATTAGAGAAAGACAAGCAATCGAGAAACAAAGAAACCCTAAGGTTCCGTTTGATTGCAATAATGGAATTTGGGTGGAAAGAAAATGAATTCCGGGGAATTGAATTGCCTAGAACTTGTTTTTCTGGGAATTGTCAATTAATGTGTTTGATTGGTACAATTTTCCACCTGAAAAATGTTAAAATTGTGGATTTTTTGGTGTTCATTTGACTTTATTTTTCATGAAAATTGTCAATTAAAGGAATATAATTTTTTAAAATTGTGAAAAGATGGAAAATGAATTTCATGGAAAACTTTTGCTACCAAACAACAAAAAAGTTGGAAACATGGAAAATATCCCATATCAAACATGCCCTAATGTAAATGGAAATTCTCCCATGATAATCAAGGTGATTGGGGCTGTCACGGGAAAAAACTGTCACTGTTTTGGGGTGATCATTAACAATATAATTAAAAGAACGACACTAGAGGAAGCCACAGTCTGATTTTAGGGAATCAACCAAATTTAGGGAACTGACTCTCTCTCTCTCTCTCTCTCTGTTTAGTGATGGGCCTGATGGCAAACTTCCAACTTGTATCAAACAGCAATCTGTGACCATTTCCTTGTGTTAATGTGCAAGGAAATGCAATTCTGTCGTTGATGATCCCTTCATGCGATGCCTTCATCAAGAGCCTCAAAGCTTACGCTTTGAGCTCCATTTGTCAAGTCAGGGGTTATCAGTTCACTCCCTCTAAACAACCATTCTTGGAATCTTCATGTTTTATATCAGCATGGGAAAATTGATAACAATGGTGTCTGCCTGAATCAGCAATCGACACTCCTAGGACTTCCTAGTTAATTCTATGACACCAATTGCGATGTCTCATCTAATATAGTCAATGAAAAGCACAAATAAACTATCCGCTGATTATATTTCTTAAGTCTGTTAGTGGAAATTACCATGAAAACCTAGAAGAATGCAGAATATGGCAAAAATCCAGTGTGGAACACTGCAAAAAAAAAAAAAAGCACGTAGGAGCTGTTAGATTCCTCTGCATTCATGATTTATGGTTAAAGTTAGTTTAGAGAAAAAAAAAATTAAATAAATAAACAAGTATTGTTGAAATTTGTGATTACACATTTTTGATTGTTAACTACAAGTGAATAATTCATAGTTAATAGACGTCAGAAAAAAGAATAAATCAACCATCTAATCTGCTTCCCAAAATTATCCCAAGAAATGCAGAATGTAGGCATTTTTATCTCGAGAGATGCATATGGAAAGCTTGGAAAGCATTAATAGGAAGTATTGAACAAACTTGATGCAATTTTTGTGTAAAGAAACTATGGCATGAGAAGTATAACATTCTTGAATTAGTAGAAATATGGATTGTACGTGTCATGATGACGAAAGTGATAACTGTCTAAGGGCCAATTGTTCAGCTTGAGCAGATATGAGCACTGAATGGTTAGCATTTCATTATTGCTTAGAAGACTTGTATCGAACATAAGAAAAGGAAAATGCTCGATTATGATTGACCTGGTGCAACTGGGGAAGATATTTAGGCAACAATGTCACATCCCTGATGCCTGATTATGCCAATAGGCAATAGACATTTAGCATAATTGTGAAAAGATTTAGCTTTAAGCTTAAGAGTTGCTAGTATTTACTTGAGTGCCTAGTGAAAGCACTATTAAGTTCAGTTGCTCAACACAAACAAGTCACGTGGAGAAAATATTTCAGAGGTGCCATAGTCACAAAAGATACCATAGAAAAGACATATTATACTTTCTCTCGTTTATAAAGAATAATTCCATTAATGTTCAAACTGTGACATTGGCAGACCTCCCCAAAAGAGTTAAACATGAGGGTATCATTGGACAAACCAACTCGTTATATGACCCTCCTCAACTTAGCTTTATTAATCCCCTACAAGTAGGAAATATCTCCTAAACGGTTTAAAACGTAAATTAGACTAGGGAAAAAAAAAATTATTAATGTTAGCGAAGATATCGTTGACATTGAGGAGCTTACTGTCAAATGCTTCGTCCACATAGCATATCAAAGCTCCATTAATGCTAATATGCACTAGGATGAATGAGCTTTTAAGAATTTATATAAGTGAAGAAAATGATGAGACTTGGAAATAAATGTAAGGCTACAAAGCTGTTAACATAATCATCAAGCCAAGTTAAGAACACGTGAAGCACAAATGCATACGTGTCTGATACATGTAATCAATCCCATGCACAATTGAAAGAAAATCAAATCTGCAGCACGTTACATTAACAGGTAATGCTTCAAATTTTGAAGGATGGAAGTGCAGGCCGACATCATGAATCGAGAAAATCAATTGAGCTAATTAATGTTAAAAAAACTTTAAACTCCAAAACGATGTCATGGATACCTAATGCCAACAATATCTCGAAATTCTTCCTCCATGCTTCGAAGCATGTAATTGTGGAAATCATAGGTGAAAGGCAGTTGATGAGTCTGCAACAGACACGAAAACAAAGAGTGTGTTGTTATGTAATATAAAGTGAATCAGAAATCCAAAGTTTGGTACGATAAATTCATGGATCATTTATATCAAAATCAGAACTAAGTTCCAGGAGGCAGAATCCATGTCTCGTAAATAGCATAAATTCATGCATCAACATCTACAGAGAGTTTTAGCAACTATGTAGTTTTAGCCAAGTAATTGGTTAATTATTACTTCATAGCACAAGAAGCTTAAATGCTAAAACTGCTTAAGTTAAGCAACATTGCTCACAATCTTTCAAGTAAGATCTGGAAAAAATAACTAAGACTAAAGAAAACAACTTACCGTAATAAAACCAAGTCGTAAAGCCATGTAGTCAGCCTGGTGAATTGAACTCCAAAACTGGCGGCTGAAACAAAGCTGAGGACCGAAGCAGCGTTAAACATAGAATTCTAAATCCATGTCAAACACACAAGTACAAGGGCAAAAGAGATGAAAAAGAATGATAGCATTAACCTTGAATTTATGTGAATATATAGCAATATCTATTAGAAATAAATCTTTCGACGATATACTTGAGGAGGATAAAAGAGTGAGAGAGGAAAAATAACTTTATAAGCAAAAGTGAGTTAGCTTTTCAATAACAAAAAAAGGTTGTCAATTTCTACATACTCATCGGAGACAATGATCGAGTGCTATTGTGTCAGCTTATTTATCATGACCTCATTGTGGGGTTTGTCATATGATTGTGGACTCCTTTTTTATTGAAATTTAATGAAGCCATATGTGCATCTGTGCATCTCTTGTACATGTGTGTATGAGAGATTGCACACGCGCACTCGCAAAAATGTGATTCCTCTCTCACAGCTTTTCTTTTTATACACACTATTGCTTTTTGCGTGATGGTTAAATTTCTATTAATATTCTAATGTTAATAAAGAATACAGTAGAAAGTTGACAGTTTTCTGTCACTAAACTTAAAACAGCTCATCATTCACACTTCTTAGGTTGTGGCAGTGGTTATTGGGAAATGGCATGCATTGAAGAGAATTTGGATTGCAACAAGAAAGTAGGTGATTTATATTCAGGCACGTAAAATGATATTAGAATTCAGAATTCAGTTTTCAGTTTGGAGAGATTCTACATGCATATACCAGCCAAACAAGAACTCTGTGCTGACTCCATGGATGAGATGTGTGATTAACTATGAAACTCGATAAGCGCCTGATCTGTATACCATTTGATGCAACTTCTTGTGGCCCTAAATCAAAATTTGATAATAAAGAAAAAAATTGTCATTTAATGGCGTGCGGTTCAGAAAATAAATTAAAAGGGAAACTATAATAGGAATCACATTACCATTAGAAGTGTCTACACCAAGTAATCCTCGAAATGCCAATGTTTTGGCATGATTTTCCCACGTTCTCCAGCTATAGATCTACACGCATGACATAAAAATTTTAGCATGATCGGTGATGTAATCATACTAATATGTCACAAAAATAAAAATGAAGAGGTACCTTGATCATGGCTAGTGCAATGGCTAAGAAACTATAGGAGACATGGGTCACACCAAGAACAAATAAGAAACGATGAAGCTGCTCAAGGCTCTCATATGAAGCAAATGGTTCACGATCCTGGAGAAAATGTTATTATGTTTAGAACTTCCCTGGTAACTTGAAGCCGGAAACAATAATAATTGTTTAAGAGACATTTGAAAAAATGAAACTAAGAGTTTCTCCTCCTTCAAAACAGGAGTTAATGAATGAAAGTAGTGAGTAATACAGGAAAAGTTAATGCCTGCAAAAGGTTCATTTCAAAAAATTGTTACATACAATATCCTAATCCTACGTGGAAGATAATGTAGCAACTCCAGAATTTGTTAAAACTTAACTTCAGGAATAACAGGAAGCTTTATCATTCAGTTGCCACCTTGATTATTCATTAACGAAGTCGGTTATAATAACCAATCATTCGTGTCACAGCTATAGTCTAAAAATAAATCTAAATAGGGATAACAAGAGTGACTATTTTAATTGCCCATTTGAGGAAATAGCAAAGAGTATAGAGAACTCGAGATCTCTGTATCCAATTGAGGTTATCACTTATCACTACTTGAGTAAAGAACTCAGATTCTGCAGCCGAAAGACTGACTACAAAACTCGCAAAGAAAACTGGAGGGAGAAAGAGCTCAACTGAATTTTGGATGTTCATACCAAGGGGCCAAGCCCCAGATTTACAGGATTCCACCAATAAAAACAGGAGATAACAACTACATGTAAATTTGTTCAAATAACTCACTGTTCACATAAAGGTATCATAACTTTCATTACCATGTTTCAGTTTCATGTAACTTATGCTCGTTGGTCCTCCTGTGCATGTCACATAGTCTCCTGAATTTCTTGTACTAAGAAACCAACTACTGAGGGTGTAAAAGCATGAAACATATTAATTACTAAATACAGAGTTATCTATCTATATTTTCTCCACACAGTTTGCGTTCAATCAAAAAATAGCTAACACGAACTCAATTAAGTTAAAAGACACGATATTATGACTATAAACCTGTCATGAGTCTGTGCTGTGGGAACCAAACAAAAGTGAGGACATTAAGGGTACCTAATAAATATTTTAAACATTCTCTCAAACGGCTATGAACCTCAAGATTTCAAGATAATTGTGTAATTAATAGCACAAAGCTAATGCAAGAGGAAACTGTCAGATATTTACACTCTGTTATTAACTAATAAGCTCATCATAGAGTTCAAAAAATATATAAGGAAAAAAAAANAACCCAACAATAACGTTTATAATAATCAATTAAAGACACATAAAATCTAAACCCTCCTTTTACAGCAATAGAAGCAGTCCCCAGACATCATAATAAACAAGATCAAATGGTGCAATCGAACGAGAAATGCTTCGAGAAAAGGTAAAGCAAAAAATTAGCTAATTTGCAATCACTAGAATAAAAAAAATATAATGAGTTTACAATTTCCCAATTGACCCTTAAAAGTTAAAATTTTCAAACGACTAGCAAAAATATGTTAGAATGCCATAAATAAAAAATAGAAGAAAAGGAATTCAAAAAGAAAGATGATAAGTGAACATCAGAGACTGCAACATGTGATAGTCTCAAATTGTCCAGAATATAAAACCCTAATTGTCTATGGCTTATCCCAATCAACTTCTAAGATCGAGGAAACTACACATGATAAGCAGTAGAAGAAATCCAAACTAAGTGTCCAGAATCACACAATTGTCCAATAGAAATAAGATTCAAAGTGAAAGCTGAACACAATAGACTTTTAAAAGCAATAAATTATGTGTGTTAACAAAACCAACACCTACTAAGGGCTATAGGGTGCCATCAGTAGTCATAACAAGCATAGATAAATTAAAAGAACATAAGTCATTAAAAAATTTTGAGCTAGATGACATGAGTTTGGAAGCACTTGAGTCAATGATCCATGGGGAATAAATATCCTAGCAATTTTGGGATGACAAATCTATATAAGTACAGACTAACATAGCATGTATCTGTACGGCTAAAACTTCTGAAATTACTCTGCTAAATTAGTGAACAGAAGACTAGAGGAAGTGGGTGCTCCAAGTATAGACAAGTCACCAGATAGCATGGTGACGGCTATGTTAACATTGGAACGATAAGATCGTTGTTGTGGTTGCTGATTCTTCAATAGTTTATGACATTGAGACTTCATTATCCCTTTTTGTTTGCAAATTTACATTCATCAATAACTACTCTCATTTAACCTTTATTCTGATTCTGTATGGACGGTATAGCCAATACTAAGGTGCTAGCTAAAGGAAAAGATACTTTTCTTGCAAAGATTTTCAAATGTATTTTTTCAGCCACAAGTTTACTAACCACTGAATCAACTAAAGAAAGTGGAGTCTGATGGAAGATGGAGCCTTTAAGTCCCTCGTAATTACTGTAAAGTGCCATAAAAAACTGAACTAATCGCTATTCCCCTCTAAAAGTAATATATTCCTCACATGCTTTTAGTCCTACTGATTCTGCAAGAGCCAACTAGTCCCAAATTGAATTCATAGTAGTGTAAAACTTGAAAATGCTCATATTCTTTCATTATAAAGCCCATACATCAATGTCCAACTGATACCTCTTTGTAAATTATGATTTAGGGTATAGCTTCTGAAAGTGATCCAAACTTCTTGTACTGTTTCAAACTTTGCTAACTTTGTATCTATGAATTGCTTAACAGAATTATGAATCTAGGTAAAAAAGTTTACATTGTTTGACTCCCACGTATCCAACTTTGGCACATAATTATCAATAGTATTCTTGGGTTTCACAATGGTTCCACTAACATAACCCCACATTTTTTTCCTTTAGGAAATTCCTCATCCCGGCGCTCCAATATGAGTAATTTTTACCATTTAATATAATACTACTGGATTGAAGTAAATCATCCCTTCCAGTCGCCATCATAGGATCAACAATTAATCAACTACAAATTAAAGATATCACCAAATTCTAAGAAAACCAGTGATAACCAACGCATCGCTACTAACTACCACCGAAAGATACTGCACTGTACACGTACAATCAAACTAATACCACCAAATGATAAAAAAAATTCATCAAGGAAGAAACTATCCTATCCAAGTAAAAAGAACCAAATTCTTGTTGTCGATTATGATTTTGTATGATAAAAAATGAAATTATTACTACACATTTGGCTTTTCTTAAATGAACTATGGTACGTAAATGTAGCTCATTGTTTAAACAACTATTCAAAGTTCCTAAAGCTCCTTGTAGGCTTGTTGAAAAACCCGTTGTCTGATTTGAGTTTTTTCAGTACTTTCATGTTATGATTTGTTACTAGTTCTAATTTGATACAAATTTATACTTTTTGGGAATTGGTTGGAATGTGTTCCTATCTATTAATGTTTTTGGTTCACAAGACCTATTTCAGCAAATGCTTGTCAAAAAAGCGTTTGTAGCTAATCATGTAGGGAATTTTGGTTTATTATTAGGAATTTTAGGTTTTTATTTGATAACGGGTAGTTTCAAATTTAGGAATTTATTCGAAATATTATATAACTTGATTTATAATAATAAAATCAATTCTTCATTTGTTACTTTGTATGCTGCTCTATTATTTACCTGTGCAATTGCTAAATCTGCACAATTTTCCCTTCATGTATGGTTACCCGATGCTATGGAGGGACCTAGAATCACCTCAAAATTCCAATCCATGCACCCTCACATTCCCTAATTGTCTCTACTTGTGACACTGCTTCGTTCATCGACACGCAGCTGACCGGAAGATTCTCTTCAATTTGCAGAGTATTAATATGTTCTCAGTTTCCTCAACACGTGTCTAGTTTGGCCGGAAAACAAGAAAACAGATCCGGTTAATAGGCATGGATAGACTTTGTCCCGTGATTTTCTATAGTTTTCCTAAAATTCACATTGGTTTGGTTCATTGGTTTTGGTTCATTGAGGCATTTACAGTCAAACTTGACTAAAATTTCACCTCGATTATGTTCATTTGCAAGTTTCTAATCAAATTTGACAAAAATTTCACCTTGGTTTGGTCCATTGGCGCGTTCGCAATCAAATTTGACTAAAATCTCGCCTGAGTTTGGTTCATTGGCGCGTTTACAATCAAATTTTACTAAAATTTCACCTGGATTATGTTCATTTTCGTGTTTCAAATCAAATTTGACTAAAATTTCACCTTGGTTTCGTTTATTGGCGCATTTGCAATCAAATTTGACTAAAATTTTTCCTAAGTTTGGTTCATTGGCGCGTTTACAATCAAATTTGACTAAAATTTCACAATGATTATGTTCATTTGCGTGTTTCCGATCATATTTGACTAAAATTTCACCTTGGTTTGGTTCATTGGCGCGTTCACAATCAAATTTGACTAAAATTTCACCTGGATTATGTTCATTTGTGTATTTCCAATCAAATTTGACTAAAATTTCACATTGGTTTTGTTCATTGGCACGTTCGCAATCAAGTTTGACTGTAATTTCACCTGAGTTTGGTCATTGGAGCGTTAACAATCAAATTTAACTAAAATTTCACCTAGATTATGTCCATTTGCATGCTTCCAATCAAATTTGACTAAAATTTCACATTGATTTGGTTCATTGGCGCGCTCCCAATCACATTTGACTAAAATTTCACTTGATTTTGGCTCATTGGTGTGTTCCCATTCAAATTTGACTAAAATTCCACCTGAGATTGGTTCATTAGCGCGTTTTCAATTAAAGTTGACTAGAATTTCACCTGGATTATGGTCAACACAGCATCAATAGGGAAAATGAATACTGAAGTTCATGACCTTAAATTATAACCAGCAAAGTACACACACCGCTCAGTTTTTCCCACATCAGTATAATCTAAGTTTGAAGTAGGGGCAGATTATAGCGTCTTGATACAATGTCTGATATCCTACACGAAAAAGATTAAGTCTTTCTTTATGAATAAATTTTTATTACCAATCTTCAATCATCTATACAGTTAAATGTAATCTTCTCAAAATCATTTAAAATCCTCTCTTGTAGAGCAAGTTGAAAGCCAATAATTCCTCCACTGCTTCAGTTGGAGAAGCAAGTTTAAGTAACTGCAATTTTTTTGTGTCTTAATTAAGTTATAGCATAAATCCTCAAATTTATCCTTTTTATCTCAAGAAATTAAATTGCCGGCTAATAATATATAATGACTTCTAAATGCTCAATCTCTCACTTGTCAGGTCCTCCATCTCTCTTTCTCTGCACAAACCAGTTTAAAACTCATGCGTCGACTATATTAAAAGGTTCTCTTTCTCATACAGAAAGATTGATATCATTCTAAGAATGTCTACCTAACAAAATTTCTGTAGTGGATTCACATCTAAAATGTTTGTGTTAAAAATAAATTTAAATAAATAATGATGTATATCAAAACAGGCATCTAGAATTTAAAACTCACCATAACCCATTCACTAAATTCATAAACGTGACAAGATCTAAATGCAAATCTAGAGTGCAGATGACTTGCACGTGAGAAGGTATATTTTGTCCAGAAATCCATATGGATGTTGTTTTTCAAAATATATAACACACGTCACACGCACTTCTTAAATCTAGTGAGCTCCCAATACATCTTCCTACAAACCAGGCCTCATAGTTCTCGCAGTGTCTGGCTTATTCTCGTCCCTATTCGTGTCAATACTGAAAGCTTTCTCATTAGCAGATAATGGAAGCAATCTTGATTCTTCTTGTGGCCCTGGTTTCACAAATTCAGAAGTCTTTTGACATCTTCCCCTTCCCTTTCAATTCAATAGCAGTACTTCCTCTTTATCTCATAAATTTCAGAAAGAGGGGAGTCCACAACTCCTACTTTTCAAAATCATAGAAGTCATTTAAAACCCTCTCTTGTATGGCAAGTTGAAAGCCAATAAAACCTCCACTGCTTCAGTTAGAGAAGCAAGTTTGAGTAACTGCTATTTTTTGTGTCTTAATTAAGTTATAGCATATGCATCTTCTAATTTTTCATCTTTACATCAAGATATTAAATTGCCTACCCATAATATATATTGAGTTCCAAATTTTTTAATCGATTTTTTGAATCTATCAGTTTTTACCTCCTTCATCTCTCATTCTTCATACAAACCAATTTATAACCCATGCTTCCACGATACAAGTCATTGAAAGGTTCAGATCGTTCTAAGAATGTATACCTCACAAAATTTCTATAGTGGATTCACATTTAACAGTTTGTATCTAGACTAAGTATGAATAATTAATGATTTATATCGTTCTAAGGATGTATACCTCACAAAATTTCTATAATGGATTCACATTTAACAGTTTGTATCTAAACTAAGTATGAATAATTAATGATTTATATCAAAAATTGCAAAAGTCTACAATTCAAGTCTCACCGTAACCCATTTACGAAATTTGCACACATGTCAAGATTTAAATATAAATCAGAAGTGCACTAATATGCATGCATCTATAAATTATTGCATGTGAGAAGGCGTATTAGAAGATAAGGTATGACCAAAAATCCATATGAATGTTTGTTTTCAAAATATTTAACACACACTTCTAAAAACTAGTGTTCTCTTGATCCATCTTTCGATAAACCAAACCTCATAGTTCTCGTTGTTTCTGACTTATTCTCATCCGTAGTTGCTAATACTAAAAACTTTCTCATTAGCAGATGATGGAAGCAATATTGATTCTTCTCGTGTCCTGGGTTCTACAAATTCAAAGTGTTTTGACATCTTCCCCAACACTTTTCGATTCAATAGCGGTAATTTCTCTTTATACTTTTCAAAATAATAAATGATGCTACCAAAAATCGTACCTGCAGATTTCCCGAACTTGATGATTGATAAGGAGCACAAACGTGATCTTTCGATACCTGAAACAAAGGCAACGAGGTGTGTTTTCGTCGCCCCTACGATGCTTAAGTCAGAAAGGGGAAATATATGTGTGAGGCTATGTGCTGAAGAACAATGAGAAAACGTACCTGAATAATGGTTCAAGGTTCTGTATTTATAGTAGTAAGTGACATTCTCCTAATTGGACTCAACTAGCTGGATATCATCATCTGTTGGAGTCCTGAATGGTTAAGGAGTTGGTTGAATTCCAGAATTATACGTGAGATACGATTCTTCTGGGAGTTAAGATTCCTAATTGCGTAGGAATTCTAAAGGGTTAACAATTGTCAGTAGTGAGGGGGAGCACATTCCCGAGGACTATGCCCGAGGACATATGGTTGCAATATGCGAAGTGCATGGAGTTGTGGTCGGGCATAGTGTCTCGAGGATGAACATGCTCGAGGACACCACAGATGGATTTACAACTTTATCAAAACTAGTCCTCGGGATACACTGATCGGGGATATTGGAAAAATGTCACCATCATAGGCCCCCGTGCATATATGCTCGAAGATATGCTCAAGGATATGATGCAAAGAGACTAGAAATAAAAGCTCGAGTTTTAGCTCGGGGATTTCTGAACACCTGTGCTTGATCAGAAGGCTGACGTGTACTGACGTCAGCCCTAGAATAGGAAAAGGCGGTAAAAACTGGTAGGGTTAGATGTAGGACACGTGTCCAGATCTAACGGTCGGGGTAGTGACCTTTGGGCTTCCTGCTCCTGTTGCCTATAAATACCCTCCCCTCATTTCATTTTTCACTTTTTACTCTCAGTAAACTTCTCTCGCTAATCGTCGGGATCGGACTTTGAGTTTTTAGGCGTCGACTTTAAGGTAAGACCTCGAGTTTTTAAGTTATTCTTTAGGTATTTTTTACCTAGGTCAGGATGTCTAGTAATAGCAGTAGCGACACTTCGTCCTCATCATCCTCGAGGAGTAATCCCGAGGACATAGGATGCTCAATCATACCTATGGCTGTCCCAATTAATGCCCAACCTCGGGCACAAAGTATCCCGACCCC